>NC_134488.1:122568724-122716224 GCF_040206685.1 Ascaphus truei
AAAAACAGTTTGGCTGTCGGCTGAAAAATCCAGTGCCTCAGCACGCCTGTGGACGCTCGCGTGAGCCCCCTCTAAAGACATCCTCATGGAGGATGCAGGGGCTCAGCGCGGAGCCCCCTCTAAAGACATCCTCATGGAGGATGCAGGGGCTCAGCGCGGAGCGTCCGCATGGCTCAGCATGGACGTGCCTTCTATGGACTCAGCCTTATCCAGCTCTGGCTACCAGATAGGAAAATTAGCAGTAATATTGCCCTGCCAGTGTATATATTAGTGGATATGTATTGCTGTATGTATACATGATTTATTTAAGTTACATTTTTTTAATGGTTCTATATGGTAAACCTGTAATAACCTTTTGAGTAAATGTTATATTTTGTTAAACATACATTGATTTTGACTCATTCCATATTTCCATTGAATGCTGGATACCATGTGTCCCATTTAAGTATTTCCAGTGCCTCTTAATGTTTTTTAATAATCTTCTGAAAATAGGACTTAAGCATTCCTAAATTAAAAAGCCACGGATGTCTGACTTCAGACATTGGTGGGACACCCTCCTGTAATCTAGGAGGAAGCTGATCATAAACCTGTTAAGTATAATAACCAGGGTCTTTACATAATGAAGGATGAAACATGTGAATTTCCACATGAGATGGACTACAAAAAATGTTTTGGTTTAATGTAAGATGGATTTGTTACTGTATCTGAAATGTTAGGTCAGTGTGGCATCTACTGGCGAAAAATAGTAATGTCTCCAGACAGATTTGTTTACAAGAATATAGCCTGATTGGTTAATATCACAGCCCAAGCACTTTTTTTTTATAGTAAGTGAGAGGTCTAGCAAGGGACAATGTGAAGATGGCAGACACTGCAGCTAGACCTGGCCACTAAGTTGTTTGTGTTTTTCTTTGCAGCTGGGGTCTGTTGTTGTGGAAGATAGATGCCAGTTGAGATGTTTCTGTGCTCCCGGCAAACAATTAAATTGTGAGCCTTTTTCTTGTCCATCAAACCAGATCTGTGCTGTGCAGAAGGGAGTCCTGGGCTGTTATCCTGCAGGTATATGCATATTAGCCAAGGAAATACACACAAACCTCTCATCCCTTCTTGCATAAAAGCGATATCACGCTTGCAACAATGTAACTTCCACTTCTGTGGAAATGCTACAATGCTTTAGCTCTGCAGTGTTGTATGTCATGACGTCTGTGTTCCGCTGGTTTAGCTTTGAAGTAATGGAAAGTAGGTCTTGGGCTAAGGCCCCGCTCCCTCAGGCTGCGTCCAGGGTGGCGCTGAGCTGTTGCAGGCGCTCACGCTGGCCACGATGAGACACATTGCAACAATGTGTGTGGCCTGCGTGATCGCCCCCCCTGCGCGTGCCCGTGAGCTGCAGTCGGAGCTCAGATTCAAGAGAGAGCGCAGGGGGGGGGGGGGGGGTGAGAGTGAGCGCAGGGGGGGGGGGGAGGGAAGGGAGAGAGTGCAGGGGGGGGGGCAGGAGAGAGCGCAGAAAGGGTGAGAGGGAGGGGGGGAAGAGCAGGGGAGAGAGAGGGGGCAGGGCGAAAGCAGGGGGGGGAGAGAGGGAGGGGGAGAGGGGATATATATTTCTATATATATGTAGCCCTGGTTCCTAGCGAACCCAGATCACTACCATATGCTGTATTACCTGTAGGCTCACAGGGTCTGAGTCTCTGCCACGGAGAGCCTGGGATACGCGCAATACTTATTACTTGGTGCAGCGCCTCCACCTGCGACAGCTTCCACCAGAGGGTAGTGGTTCTTCGCAGGACCTTATGTACATTAACACACTCACACAGTGATATAACCAACCAATTAACTTTACTGGCATGAACACAATGACACAACCTCTCTCATTCTATCAGCAACAGGTGTCCCTCTTTGAGGAGACACTAAATTCAGCATCTCGCCGAACGCTCACCCTCCCCTCCCTTCACCGAGTGTCCCACCCCGTGTCCAGTTCCCTCCTTGAATAAGTCCCCCACCCTCAAGTGAGACAGTGAATGTATATGTATGGGACTGCGCAGCCACCGTGTCCTGAGTGAATGACAGTACCGTTGGTGCACTTGAAGTTTACCTGCCGGGCACTCCAGTACCCGGTCCTGCAACAGTCTTCACAAAGGATCGGTGTGGGTCTAGATGACGTCACCCGTAGGTGTCCGGGGCGATCCCACCCAGACACGCAGCAACTCGGTAGCGGGGTCTGAGCACAGACCTCCCACCGACTTAGAACTGTCCCGGTAGCGATTACACAACAGTAAGGGAATCCGGAACCTATCTATGGCCAGTCCCTAACTCAGCTTCACACTACGGGAGCTCAGGGCCTAACTGGGCCTGGGGTATGAAGCCTAGGTAGGGGCGGACTGCCTCCCTACACCGGAGCTCCTTCTTCCTTCCTCCTACAGCCAGCTCTGACACAACGTGCGCGCTCCTACTCCTTTTCCTCCCTTCCTCGCACCTGATTGGTCCTCGCGCGTCACGGGGGGTCCGCGGGGCTGCTGGGACCCGTAGTTCCCTAGCCTCCCTCCTATCCGAGCTCTCTTCCTTCACAGGCTTTTGCCACTTAGCCCGCGCATGCGCAACCTCCTGCCGGGCCAGTCCTGCGCCTGCGCCAACCTTAACATGGTGGCTCACTCTACGCGGAACCTCTATCGGAGCGTTCCCGAAGTGCAGCATCTCCCACCCCACAACAACAATTGGTGGTAAAGGGGGTCCCGGCTACATCCTCCCCCTGTGGATTCCAACGTCCTGCTTGGACGATACCTTTAAACTGGTACAACGTTTATATAATGAAAAATGCATAACATACGACATTCTCCCATTCTAAATCAGATTGTACATTTCGCTAAACATCACGATCACTGATTTCACTCGATTGCAAGCCCACTGCTGAGCCTCAGTGGGGTGCCCCAAACTTATCATAGGCCATCCTCATTGGAGGTTGCCCATGCCTTTGACTTCGCCTTAACTGTTGCTCTGTCACTCCCTTGGGAGAATGACTTCTTGGTCTTGAGTCTCAAGTTCTTCCCTTGAGGGGGTTACAGTCTCTAAATTATCATGATTTGGTACAAAGCACAGACTCAGCGGGTCCAGTGACGAATTTTCCAGAGCCACCCCATGGGGCGAGGGCTCCCCGAGCCCTTTACCCGTAGCTCCGCTGGGAGGTGCTCTCTGTTGAGGGCCCCTTTGAGAGATTCCCTCTTGTGGGTCTTCCTGAAAGACAGAGTTCCCGGTCCCCGGCTCGTCTTCTTCCAATGTCGTCTCCCCATCCAATGAGGATGCCGGCCACTCCAAATCCCCCTCCTCCACCCGTGGAATAGGGAGCAAATGATTTCAGTGCCATGTCTTCACCCGACCCTCCGAGTCCTTAATGCGATAGACCAGAAGACCAGGCATTTTTGAGGCTACCTCGTACACTCCCTCTCTCCATCGGTCAGCCAATTTATGTTTTCTCGGTACTCCCAGGTTACGGAGGAGCACTGCGTCGCCTGGTTTAATGTCTCTGTGTTTAACTTTATGATCGTACCGCCGTTTATTCCCGGCGTTCAGTTTTTCAGTAGATTTCTCGGCCTGCAGGTAGGCCCCTTGCAGATTCTCTTGCAGCCGCTGTACATATCGGAAATGAGTAGTATTATGCACCCCATCCGTGGAGACTCTCAACTGTATATCCACAGGCAGTCGAGCTTCTCGGCCAAACATTAGAAAGTACGGAGAGAAACCCGCGGAGTCGCGTCGCGTGCACTAGTGTTTCCACATGACGACTCCATTCAGTCTTTTCTACTCCTGTTAACGTGCCTAACATGTCCAGTAATGTGCGGTTGAATCGTTCCGGCAGTGCATCCCCTTCGGGGTGGTATGGAGTAGTTCAGGATTTAGCGATATGTAAGATTTTTAGTAGTTCTTTTATTAAGTTGCTTTCAAAGTCTCACCCTTGATCGGAATGTAGTCGTTGCGGAAGCCCATAATGCATAAAGTACTTTTCCCAGAGCACCTTGGCCCCCGTAATGGCTTTTTGATATTTTGTCGGGATGGCCTGGGCGTATCTAGTGTAATGATCCGTGATGACCAGCTAGATTGCCTATGCCGCGGCTATCTGGTTCAATACATAGGAAGTCCATGCATACTAAGTCCATAGGCCCGGTGCTTTTTAAGTGGCCATTGGGGCGGCCCTGGTGGGCAATGTCTTCCGCTGAATACACCACACACACCTTCGACAGTGATGCTCTATTGCTTCTCTCATTTTTGCCCAGAAAAAACGATCTCTCACCAGTCCAAAGGTCTTGCCGACCCCCAAATGACCATGTTCATCGTGTAGGGCTCTCAGTACCAAGTACTGTAGTCTTTTTGGTAGTGCTAATTGCCTCCTATTCGGGTGGTTATGGTACTCTACAACTCGGTATAGCAAATTGTCCCGTATTTTGAATTTGTCAGCCTTTCGCATCAATATACCTCCTACGTCACCAGGAGCCTGTCTGAGGACGGCCGGGCGATTTTGCCGGATAGCATAGCGAATGGCTCCCACGACCGGATCTTGTTCTTGGTAGCGCACCATATCTTTCCAGGCTATGATTTTGTCAGGCGTAACGTGCATACCACTTGGGTCTCGATAGGCTTCCGGGATAGCGTTGGATGCGCATCCTAGAGAGTCGGCCACCCTTAATTCAGAGAACGCTACTTGATCATTGACTATGGCAGCAGTACAACACAGAGCTCTTATCCCAGGTCCCGGAATTTCTTCCCATTTGTCGTCGTCGGGGTTGCGGCCAGCCCCGGTCGCCTAGACAGGGCATCAGCCCCAATGTTCAAGGGGCCTGGTTTATATTTCAGAGTGAAATTGTAGTTGAAGAGGGCAGCCAGCCAGCGGTGTCCGGCCGCGTCAAGTTTGGCGGAGGTCATGATGTAGGTGAGCGGATTGTTGTCGGTCCGCACCTCGAACGACATCCTGTACAGGTAATCACGAAGCTTGTCTACGATGCCCCCCTTGAGGGCTAAGAACTCGAGTTTGTGCACCGAGTAGTTCTGTTCACTGATGGTAAGACTGCGGCTGATATAAGCCACAGGTCGCAGCCCCTCTGGATACTTTTGATGTAACACTGCCCCTAATCCACCTAGACTAGCATCCACATGCAATATATACGGTTGTTCGGGGTCTGCATAGGCCAATACAGGGGCCGTGGTTAAACTCTGTTTCAAGTCCATGAAGGCTTGCTCGCACTCCGTCGTCCATTTGTCCCCGAAGGGCTGTCGTGCAGGCGTGGCCTTCCGGCCGGTATCTTCCGGATATATTTTGAGAAGACTGTTCAGGGCTTTGGCCCGTCTGAAATATCCCTCCACAAACCTGCGATAATATCCGCAGAATCCCAGGAATGACCGCAACTCCGCCACATTGTCAGGTCGGGGCCAATTTACGACGGCTTCTATTTTGGTGGGATCAGTGGCAATCCCCTCGGCGGACACTATGTGCCCAACGTAAGTCACTGATGTCCTGCAAAAGCGGCATTTATCCAGGGAGAGCTTGAGTCCTTCTTGAGCCAATCGGTCGAGTACTTTCAGGAGCTGGGCCTCGTGTTCCTCCAGAGTTTTCCCGAAGACGATGATGACGTCCAAGTACACTAGGCACTCTCTGGGATTCAAGTCACCTAAGGTCTTCTCCATTAATCTGTGAAAGGTGGCGGGGCCACTACATATACCTTGGGGCATACGGGTGAATTGGTAGAACCCCAGTGGACAAATGAACGCCGTCTTCTCTTGGTCCTCGGGACTCATGGGTACCTGGTAGTAGTCGGACCTGAAGTCCAGTACACTGAACCATTTGCTTCCATGTAGGGCGTTCAGGAGTTCCTCTATGCGGGGAAGATTATACTGGTCCGGTACCGTCCGATTGTTCAGTGTCCGGTAATCGACGCATAACCTCACGGTCCCATTCTTTTTCCTCACTACTACTATGGGTGAAGCGTAAGGGCTCCGTGATGATTCCGCCTTCTTCCATCTCATGGAGGACCGCCCGTACATCATCTACGTCTCTAGGAGCGAACCGACGGGAATGTTCCCTGAAGGGCTTTGTATCACTCATCCCAATGGTGTGTTGAGCACTGCGACTGCACCCCACATCCATCTCCCCGGTAGAGAATACTTCTCGTCTCTCTTCCAGTTGAACCCGCAGCCATTCCTTCCATGCGTCGGACAGGCCGGACGAGCCAAAGTCGAAATCTAGGTTTGAACCGGGACATTCCACTCGAGTAGCACATACTTGCACTGCTTCATCTACCGAGCTGACGGGGTAAATTCTCCCTATTCTCTGTCCGGCGTCGATGTCCATGGGAAATGGCGAAAGATTCTGGACCATCACATAGATCTTACGGGGAATGGTGGTTGGCCAATCCCTAAATTCCGGTACCAGCCGGTATCCTTGGCGGACAACTTCTTCTGGTGCGCTTTCTAGGGAGAAGAGTTGCTCCTCATCTACTCGTTCAGCATATGCACACCAGGCGGGTACCCTCTGCGTGTCTCCTGGTGAAAGCCTGGTCAGCCCGCGCGGCCGCAGAATAACAGCCCATAGTCGTCCGAGGGTGGCGAATGGGGATCCGGATTCACCTGGACGAGCTGCAGTTGTAGACTGGACATGGGCAACTCATTGGTTTCTTGTAGATAGGCCTGGGTGACGGCTTGTACAATGTCTGCGTTTGTGCCTAGGATGATTGGATATTTTGGGGTTCTTTGGGTTCTGGGCACACCAGGGCGTCCATATTCATGGGGTGAGACTTTCCAGTGTTGAGCTGTTGTATTTCCAGGCTCACGGTTACTATGCCGTCAATGGGGTAGTCTTCATTACTTAGCCCTCTTACTTTGATATGCCCTGCCGACTTCAGAGGCCGCTTCTGGAGGTGTCGATCATAAAATCCCCGATATATGATGGTCACTTGAGATCCCGTGTCCAGTAGAGCGGAGGAGTAGATACCGTCTACTAGTACCCGTATCAGCGCTTCCGGTCCCACGCGGTTATTTTCATCAGGCCCGTCACCACTTTGGGTGGATACAGGGGTTTCTCCGTTGGCCGCGTAAACGCCGCATATCATGGCATTGGTGTGAACTTCTTGGGCGACGGGCTCCGGGGCCGAGACTCTCCCATCCGGCAATCGTAGGAGATATGTCCCTTCTTCCCACACTTGTAGCAGGACATATCCCTGGGCGGGGTACGGCGATCATATGGAGGTGAGGTTCGTCCGGCGTACTTCGGTCGCTCGGGACCTGGTTTGTCCGGAGGATCCTCCTTCTTTTCAGCACCCCCTTTGGGTTTGGGGCTGCTGGCCGCTTTAGACTTCGGTGGGGAATGTAGCATAAGATGTGTTTCGTGCTCTTTGACCTGTTGTAATAGTTTAATAAATGAGGTGGGAGGCCCTCGAGTGAGGTTATCGCGGATCATGTTCGCAATAGGGTGACTAGGACTGGACCCCGTAGATATTGTTTGCGGAGGTATTCGTCCATCTGTGAAGCGGTCACGAACTAATGGTGCAGCAGGGGCCCTAGTGAACTTTGCACACGGTGGATATAGGCAGACAAATCTTCTCCCTCTTTTTGGTTGATGGCATAGTATTTGGCCCACAAGGCCCCATCATCCTCGGTCGCGCTATAGGCCTCGACGAGGAACTCGATCATCATCCGAGAGGTCAGGTCGGGATACTGTTCTCGGTGAATGCTGATCAGGGTGGACGCTGGGGGTCTCAAGCACTCCATGAGCCGTTGCCGTTTTCTCACGTCCGTACAGGACCACTCTTCCATTACCCCCCCGAGTGTGCGCCTTCCAGGGGTCTATCCCATCTTCCCCCATAGGTACAGGTAGAGTCCCAGAGAAGGCTTTCAGTTTCCTGTAGCTCTGGGAATGCATGGCTAGGGTGAGTGCTTCTACTTACAGCGGTAAACTTGATGGGGTGGTTAACCTGTCTATCTTGTCATTTAGTTTCTGCAGCATGTAGCTACGCATTACCGCTTCTTCAGATACGCTAGACCCTGGATAGCTAGATTCGGACTGGCAGCTGGCCATTTTGCTCGCGGGGTAGTGAGCAAAGGGGAGGGTAGGGTCCTCGTCACCCAGTTCCTCCACAGGGGGGTCCCGCAGTGGGTAGACAAAGGGGCTGCCTCTGGGCGGAGAGTTGGGAAGCGGCAGATATTGAGGAACTGCTGGTTCAAGGACTACTAGATCTCGCCGGCAATCTACTAGCAAGGTGTTCCACTTAGCGTCTTGGTCTATGAGAACCTCTACCAGACGGGCTTTGTCAAAACCCGGTAGTTGTCGTAGGGCCGTTTGCAATGTCTCTAAAGGTAGGGCCATGGGTACTTGGGTCACAGCCACGGCACGGCGGGCGTTCGCATTTGCTGCGCCCAGTCGCGTACTCTCTGCCGCGAGGGAAGGGCCATGGCGGCGGTATTTTTGGCTCGAGGGGCACCCCAGGTCTAAGATCTCAGCAGCGCCTCCAAATGTAGCCCTGGTTCCTAGCGAACACAGATCACTACCATATGCTGTATTACCTGTAGGCTCACAGGGTCTGAGCCTCTGCCACGGAGTGCCTGGGGTACGCGCAATACTTATTACTTGGTGCAGCGCCTCCACCTGCGACAGCTTCCACCAGAGGGGAAGTGGTTCTTCGCAGGACCTTATGTACATTAACACACTCACACAGCGATGTAACCAACCAATTAACTTTACTGGCATGAACACAATGACACAACCTCTCTCTTATTCTATCAGCAACAGGTGTCCCTCTTTGAGGAGACACTAAATTCAGCATCTCACCGAACGCTCACCCTCCCCTCCCTTCACCGAGTGTCCCACCCCGTGTCCAGTTCCCTCCTTGAATAAGTCCCCCACCCTCAAGTGAGACAGTGAATGTATATGTATGGGACTGCGCAGCCACCGTGTCCTGAGTGAATGATGGTACCGTTGGTGCACTTGAAGTTTACTTGCCGGGCACTCCAGTACCCGGTCCTGCAACAGTCTTCACAAAGGATTGGTATGGGTCTAGATGACGTCACCCGTAGGTGTCCGGGGCGATCCCACCCAGACATCATCCCTGACGAAGAGAGACATCATTTGTACTCTCGAAACGCGTTGGAAGGTTTTCTGGTACCGCTGAGCCACCGTAGCCGAGGACCAATACTGGTGACGTCATCACGCCGTGCGGATCGTGTGTATTCCAGGAAGCAGCGCATGCAGGAACACTGAATCGGATCCCCGGCTGCTGAGACAACCATATCACCAGGCGAGCGGTGAGATCAACGGCCAAGACCACCAAAACCAAGTGCCTTTATACTACTTACCTGTGGTGAGTAGGTTTTCAATTTTAGACCAGGCGGAGCAAAGAACGGAACCGTTGGACTAAGTTCCGAAATACAAGAGTGTTGATAGTGCCTAGGCACCTGTCCATCATCATTTTTATCATATTCAATTGCATTTTATATATGTTTATTAATTGTCATCCATGGTTATTTTAACCTTGTTATTTTAACAATAAATTGCTCCTTCATTGTATAATTTTGTTATGCCTTGGGTAATGCACCATTGTAGGTTCCCTGCATGTTTTGTCTTTTCTTTTTCTCCTTTTCCTGAGGTCAAAGCTCACCAGAAGGAATTGTAAGTCCACTCTTCTCAACCTCACCTCAGCGCCAGAAAAGATCATTTCCAGCATGCAAATGAATATACAGGAATATTTACAGTTGCTTTATGCTTTACTGTGGAGGGTTTTAGTCACTTTTTTTACCCACCATAACCTTAATAGTGGTGGTATATATATATATATATATATATATATATATATATATATATATATATATATATCTATATCTATATCTGTCTCTCTCTATAGCTGTCTCTCTCTATCTCTCTGCAATAGATGCCCCCGTCCCACTGACACGCCGCTCGCAAATTTCCTCTAGGACAGGATTTGTCTCCTGCTTACATGCAGGTGACGTCACTGCTCATGAGCGCTCGCTCCGCTCTTCGCTTCACCCTGGACAAGGTCTGCAGACAGGCGGCGCGCTGACAGGCAATTGACCGCTACCTGCGGTCTGTAGGGAGCGTGAGCCAAATTTTCTGCCTCTCGCACATCACCCCTCTCTCTTCCCGAGCCGGCCAAAAGTTAAGAAAAAAAACCAGGACACACACCCGCAGCTCCTTCCCTGCTCCCCTCCACTCACACACACACAGGCACTCGCACATACGCAAATACACACGGGGAGGGGGGGAAATCGGAGCAGGGGGGAATCGGAAGGGGGAAATCGGAACCAGGGGGGGTGGGATCAGAGCAGAGGGGGGAATCGGATTGGCTGCTGGGATGTCACGTGACGCGACACTGGCCAAAACCACAAGCTCCTTGTAGCTCCGGCTGGCTGACGCGTCGCAGCACGCAGTCAGCCACGCCGGAAGGAGCCAGTGGGGGCATCTAGAATGGGGCACGCAGCTGGTGGCCTGCGGCCACGCGCGCCGCCATCCGCAGCGGGACCAAAGCCTTGTTGCACATCTGAGCTTCCTGAGTTCTTCCTGTAGCTCAGCATTTTTAGACCTTTTTAAATTGGAAGATGTCACGAAACGCCTTATTTGGGATACCAAAGCTCCCCGTGCAGAGGAAGTTGAGGCTTTGGAAGCACAACTTCTTCTTTAACTCCTTCAGTTCTGACATTGTCTATATATGTACTTAGGATTGGTGACCTGCTTAATGCGAGTGTTTCTTTCCTTTTAAAACATTCATATTTTATTTATAGAACTTGGTGAATCATCAGTGGAGGCCACAGAGTGCCGTATTGATCCGATCAAACCTGGACGTGTCTCTCCAAAGTATACAAGCTGTGCCGTCTTTGGCAGCTTGGGTTACCTTCCATTTGGTGAAGGGGTGACTTTGAAACGTCTCTCGGGGCCTTGTACCGTTATCTTGGCCCAGTTATGCCAACCAGATGGTGATGCAAAGTACAATTTTGAGATCGGAGTGGAATATGCAACTGGCGGGAATGAGAGCATTGAAAGCATCTCGGCAAGACTCTATGGAATGGAGATGGTCCTAGAGATGAGGGAGACTGTGAATGTTTGGGTATGATGACAAAATACTGGAATTATGATATGCTTTGGTCTCTGGGACATCATGGTACATTTGCAAAATGTTGTGCGAATAACAGTCCCCAGCAAATGAAGGTTTACACAAAGTAAGGGGTAATGTGTGTATTCCTCAGTCTCTGCTAAAAAAAAGTGTGAAGCCTAGGGGTGAATGGATAGTGTTGCCCCCCCCCCCCCCCTGCATCTACAGGTGACCATGGTTTACATGGTCAAATGATTGAATATTCAGGACAACTGCATACTCCATAACAGAGCTGATCCCTTTTAGAGCGCACCCATTTTTCTGGCCTCATTCTATAATTCACCTTAAAACTGTCCAGACCTTGTCGCATTAATACCTTTTTTAAAGAATACATCTCTGCTTTTTTCTTCAGGTGAATGGCATCCTCACACACCCGCCTGCCAATCTGATTCCAGGCAAACTGTGGCTGAAGCAAGATGGTACCCATTTCATACTGGAAACTGACTTTGGCTTAATGTTCATGTATGACACTGGGGACTTTCTTTTCATCATGCTTCCAGATGTTCACCGTGACAAAGTCTGTGGCCTGTGTGCCAACTCTAGCAAATGTGATGTCGCGCCGGAGCGTGGGCAAGTCGCACAGGTTAAACAGTGTTTCAATCAAACGGAGAACTCTACAAGCTGCCGTGAAGCGGAGTCTGCAAACTCCAGCTACTGCGGGTTGCTGTTAAATGAGGATGGTCCATTCGGAGCCTGCCATAATGTGGTGAGGCCTTCTGTGTACTTTCATGCATGCCAGGCACGCCAGGGTCGGACATGTGGTGATGCGGCCTCCCTTTGCCAAGGTCTTCAGGATTATGTGGTTTCATGCCAAGCTTTGGGTGTCCAAATTAAGCCCTGGAGAAATGACAGCTTCTGCCGTGAGTGTCCATACCACAAAAATATTTCCCATTTTCTTGGGGCCCTTGTGCTGTGTGAGGTGCAAGATTCTGTATCTACATGTATTCCTAAGCAGTCCGTACCTAGAAGTGAACAGTAGATCCTTTTTATCAGTACTCCTATACTTGTTCTGTCAGCATAACTAACAAATAGTATATGGTTTGTCTCCCAGGTTTTCCTTGCCCTTTGGGAAGAGAGTATGAGGTGTGCATGGCAACCTGTGGTAGGGACTCTGAGGATGTCAGATGTCCCAGTCATTGCATGGAGGGCTGCAGTTGTCAGGAGGGCCTGCTATGGGATGGGCTTAGTTGTGTGATACCGGAAGTCTGCTTTGGGGAGGTCACTAAGGCTCAGGTATGTGTATATACTTTTTGTTTGCTCTGTTTGTGTGTTTAGCCCTTTTGCAGAGGGGGGGGGGGTAGGTAGGAGGGGAGAAGGAAGGAGTGGTCTTGGGTAGATCTGGTCATTTTAACATCTATTCCCTGCACATGCTACAGTTTAACACATTTGGGGGTTTTAGAAGCCCCCAAAACAATTGTCTTCTCTCTCTTTCTCATTCCAGTTGGAGGTGGTGATCCCTCAGCCACCCAACCCAAACGTTCTGAGCTGTGACAACAATTTCCCCTCCCAGAATATTTCACATCCCAACTGTAATCTCTGCACAGTGAGCTCACACATCACAACTTTCAGCAACGTCTCCAGTCGTGTGACTGGGGATAGTGTACTTGAAATACTGCGGCTGTGTTACCCGTGGGCAGAACCCCGGTTGCGCGTGCTGCTGCGCCTCCGACCTCGCACACCAGACCGACTCCATGTGTTCTATGACAAAAGCTTCATCACCATCAGCTCCAGTCTTGAAGTCTGGGTGAGTTTATACATTTTAGGGGCGGTGTTCTTTTAATTCAATCGTTCTGCTGTTTTTGAAAGGTCCAATTCAGTGGTTTAAAATTGGGTCTAGTGATCTGTTCATTACGGTAGAGAAACTTTTATTAATCACTTCGTATATATCAACATTGACCCACCCCATTAGGCCACAGTCTAGGCTACAAATCCCTCCGTCCCAGGTGAAGTACAGAGATGTACGAGAGAATCAAAACAGGTCATGGGATTACTGGCTTTGAATGGCTGTTGTAGATTAGGTTTTCTGTATTCCCCCCCAGGTGAATGGTGAGGGGGTGTTCCTCCCCTTTATTGTGACTCCAGACCTCTTTATTACGGTGTCGGTGTGGGATGTAACTCTCCATCTACCTGGAAAGATGACAGCCACATTTGGCCTATCTGGGGTGCTGCGTGTCTTGGTTCCTGTTGGTTTCTCTGCGCAGCTCTGCGGAGCGTGCCCCCATCACTGTGTGGATTCTGATGGAACCATTATTGACTCCCTGGACTGCTGGGTGGCACAGGACCTGTCTTAGTGGTAATTAGGTAATTTTTTTGTTGTTGAGGGAAATCCCACATAAACAAATTAAACAACTTCAATGTGTGAGTGATTTTTTTTTTTTCTAAGTCAATCACATTTATAATTAGAACAAATCATTGCTTTTTATTTTTTTGCTGGGTGTGACCCACAGCCTTATGAATGTCTTTATGGCACCACCCAATAATACACATGACAATAATATAACACATAATGGGAATAAGCACTTCAGACATGACAGTAACAATAGGCAAGGAAGTCCCTACCCAAAGAGCTTACACTCTAGCACAAGGAATTACATAAATGCTTCAAAGGGTTTTAACGATCCTTTATCTAACATGAAATCACTAAATGCTTACCAATAAAATTAAAAAAAAAAAAACTTTTATAAAGGAAGTAATCACTTATTTTTAACAAACTAAAAAGCCGCAGTTATTACATCCCTTGGTCCCTAGGCGAGTCTGTTCTTTTAATGGCCTTTTTGTCTCGTCTCCCTTCTGATTCTGTTTTTTTCTTTCAGAGAAGCTGCACCCCTGTGCCCTATGGAACGTGCACCTTGTGCTCCTCTTCACATCACCCAGAAATAATAATATTCTATTGCGAAATAAAAAAACATTTTTACAAGCTCATCTGCCCTTACTACAAATCTGTGGTGCATCTGTAAAAGGTTATATACTGTATGTATATGTGTATAATAGGGTTGCTCAGATGAATTGTTACATAGGGATAGGGCTGTTGGCATCAAGCTGCAAGGTATAGCTTTATAAAACAGGAGTTAATGAGGGATGTGTAATATATCCCTAGATATATCATCTAGATATTTCACGAAACTTGCCTATTTCACGGTTACCTTCTATGGGTGTGTAAAGATCATGTGTGATTTTAGTGTTCTAATAATGCTGCATGCAGGGAGTATTTATAACCTGCCAATAAGACACAATGCATCAAGGAAAGTGTAATTATACATGAGCACAAACATTAAGCATAAATAAATGATCAACTTTCCCAGACACACGTCTTCTACTCTTTGTAAATAAACATGCATTTAGAGGCTAAATTAAAGCCTACTCATTCATGTATAGTTTATTTATGTAGAGTAAGCAGTGCTATACAAGGTAAATTAAGAAAGATCTTGGATAAGCTTAACCAGTAAATGACAGAAGCCCCCCCGTCCCCACACAATTTCATAGTCTAACTTCTGGGAGAATTAAATGTGGCCGACAGCATAACTGTATAAATTTGCTGCAGTTGGCACATTTGAATATTTTGTCTGCAAATCAACACGTGCCTTAAATTTCGTTAATGTGCGGATTGAATTTTGAAACATTTCCTCGATATAGTTGATATTCGGTTGGAGACGATTTAACGATTTCAGAGGGGAGGATTTTTAATAGAGGATGAGAGCAGGTGGGGATGGGGCAGGGGCCGGGACTAGGAGACCTGTTCTCAGCAGCCAAGAGAGAGAGGATAGGAGCAGGAGGTAAGAGGAAGATTTGTAAGAGCATGTGCTCGTAGACGGAGAGGCGGAAGGTATCCGAAATAAGTGAAGAAAGCAATGGTGTTGAGTGCAAAGAAGGGGAGTATGTGGTCCGCATGGCCATGTTAAAGAGAGCAGGTTATTGAAGAAAGGTCAGGATGGGATGGCAAGGGGTGGTGATTGTGAGAATATAGGGAGAAGTATTGAGACTGTAGTAGATGAAAGGTGTGGGGGGGTGTTCTGGGGCAAGCTAACACGCCTAACAATATTAGTGGTAGAGGAGGGAACCTAAGATATCCAGCAATGATCTCATGTATTGTAGTTGAAGCAGGAGCCAGTCAGATGGAAGTCCACCTCAAAGTAAAATTTTAAATATATGGTTATGGAAAACAAAGAACACGTTCTGCGCTCCTACCAATTGGGCTATAATGAGTGACATAATAACATTTAGAACCTAAGCCTGTGTGACACAGACGTCATTTGGTTGCATCTGTTGATCAACCTGATTCAAGGCTGTCAACCTCCAAGTTAGACTCGGTTTAGCAGGAACCTACACTAAATATATGCAATTTCTTATTGTCCTATGGACTAAACTTTGTCACTAGTATATTTTAGCCCTATTGGTAGGAGCACAGGATCTGTTCTTTGTTTTCCATATACATGTAAGGCTAATAGTTTTTACCAGCAGCATAAGTCTAAAGGGAGGAGCGTGGTAATATGTACGGCCTTGCACTTTAACTACAATGCAACCCCTGCAGTGCTTCTGCCAAATGAAGGCCGAACTCATGGTGGCGACATCGCTATGTGCGCGCACACTTCCGGGACTCCTTACCTGATTTCCTATTGTAGTTCTTCAAGTGCCCGTGGTGCTGTAGCGCGTCGACGCTGCTACATTTTGGCCAGACAAGTAAATCTGTGACTTCGGGGCTGCAGTCATGTGATGTCCATGTCATGTTAGCTGGTTCAGCCAATGAGGGCGAACCAGCTCCTGCAGCCTAGTGTACACATAGCTGGGGCTGCAGGAGAGTACGAGCCTGCGGCGCCACCATGAGCTCGGCCTAAATTAGAACTTCTACAAATCATGACCTGCCTCAATTGAACAGGCGAAAAAAAATGTGTGATGCTCCAAAATAAAGGCCGATCATCTGTATAAGCACATGAATAATTCGTTAAACGTTCCTTAGGTGTAACACCCCTGAATGTGTTGATGATTTACCAACCCATAAACACGTGGTATGAGTCACTCCTCCACTATAATCCGACTAGTTGGCAAGGTTCTCCACAAACACTGCAGTAAGAAACCTCACAATTAAGTGTCCAAGCATATCATATCGGAAAGGAGGATAAGCAATGTGAAAAAGAATGATAAACTCACGTTAGGGTTGATAGTACCCTCCTGGGTCCTCAGTCACTCTTGTATAGCAGGGGGTGTGCTCCCATTTTTTCCATGGCATGCAATTCGATAGGGTATGAAAAAATAGGCACTACATACACCAGGGAACCAGCAAATAAATGATATCCAAGAGAGAACAGGCATACTGTGCACATCACAGGCTGGATTAATGATTTGCGTGGAAATGGAGGTGAAACAGACTAACGCTTAACATTGTAACACGAAAGGAAAGCCATTACAAATGCAGGTCAAATTGCTACATAATCCTTTTATTTAGTGAAGAATAAGCCAACCTATGCAATGGTTTGGGCACAACCATGCCCCTTATCAAGCATGTGCACACAGTGGTATATAAACAGATATAGTAAGACTTGCAGTCTCGTGTCGTGGCTGAAAAAGGTTAAAGTCGCAGCCCTGGAGATCGTGCGGTAGAGCTATGGAGGGTCCATGCTTCTGGATTAGTCCCACCGCAGCGATAATCCCTTGGCACTGGGGCAGTCACGGCACCATGGTTTGCCCTGGTGGTGAAAGCAGTAAGTCTTGCTACAGTACAGCTGTACACATGACTTCTAGTGACATAGTCACATGCCGTATTAACTGCAGTGGCTCGTATGTGCCAAAATACCATTTAGAACAAAGTAATAATAAAATCCTAACTTGTAATTAATGTAATACCATTATGCATCAACTACAGAGGCTTCTATGTCCTAAAAATGTAGTTCGATTTATGAATAACCTCGAGAGAAGACTACAGCCGCCTGATCCAGCATTAACTATTTTGGTGTCACATTAACTAGAGGGAAAGATTATTTTGCTTACTGATTTGTTTATGTAATGGGTATTCTACCCCACCCAATAGCAGATATAGTGTGGGTGCGGGGAACTCAGTGTTACCAGGTGTGGTGCTTTACCTGCTTGGCTCACAGGAGGGCTGAGCTTCCGCCACGGGGAACCTGGGGCAATTATATTAAGAGTAACCCTGTAGTCGGTGCAGCGCCTCCACCTGCGATGGTTCCTAGCAGAGCAGGAATTGTTCCTCGCAGGACACATACAATAACCACATACACTGTATGTATAATAACCAACGACTTTTACTGGTGAGCATATGAACCAATAACCATACACACAATATCGGGTGTCCCTCTCTAGAGGAGACACTAAGTAACCTGACACATATAACTCTCCCACCTTCACCGGGTGATCCCACCCCATGTCCAGTAATCCCCCACACAATGTCCAGCACTCTATAGAGAGCGGATATGTGTGACTGCGCAGTCTCTAAGGAAACTACTAGGCCTGTTGGTGCACGTGTAGATCAGTTACCTGCTGTGCTCGGGCCTGCAACGGACTTCACAAAGGATCTGCCGCTTGGGGATCTCCGTCTGATCCTGTGGTTCGTTGTCCAGGATCTGCCAGGGCGATCCCACCCTGGAGATAGTCTCTGTGGCACAGACTTGAGCCCAAGTCTCTTCATGGGAAACGCAGCGTCCACTGTGTCTCTATCTAACTCTAATGCTCCTGTGACAGGATCCCTAACCTAGGGCCTGTCCCTGTAACACCACAAACTGGGGAGTGAGGACCTATCTAGGACCTATGGGGTTACTGGCCTACTCCGTTCCCCTAGCCCTTCCCGGTCCTGACTCTAACTGATCAGTACTCCCAGCGCCTGCAGCAACGCACTGCAACCAGCTGGGTGCGTGCAGCAACCGTGCTGCACAAACCCTGTGCCTTCTTATCAGACCTCACAGCACTGACAGCCGTGACTCTGACAAGACAGCACCACACTCACTAAGGGCAGCGTCCCTAACCTAGGGCCGTCCCTTATCAATTACCCACTAGCCTGGTGGGGAGTTGGGGCCTACCTGGGATATGGGGGACCTTACTTGGTGCAGGAGCTTCACTCGCTCCCTGCACCCTTCCTTCCCCTACAGCTCCCCAGCTCCAACTGCCGTTCTGCAGCGGCAAAATGTATCTATTCTCCCCCTCTTGGGAGATCCTAAGCCCTATTGGCTCCCTGGCATCACGTGGGGCACTGCTGAGGCTCATGGGACTTGTAGTCCCTTCCAAGAGCCTTCCCTGGTAGGTTAGGGTTCCCGCGCTTGTCCTGCGAATGCGCAAACTTCCCTGCTGGTCCTCGCGCCGAAATCCCTTTTGCGCATGCGTGCGCAATTCCCTATGGCAGCGCCCTGCACCGGGACCCGACAGAGCCCTGACAACGCGTCCGCACGCGTCCCTGGCAACCGGACGCCTGCAAGAGAGCCGCGCTATGCGCGCACACGCCCCCTCTTCTCCCTGCGAGCGGCTACTAACCTCCCTACCGCCGCGGTGAGTGTCCCGAGGGGGAAGGCCAGCAACACAGCAGGGGACCTGGCTACATCTATAAAACAAATTAAAGGGCAGGCCGTTTTCAACCTACATGACTTGGGGAAAAAAATCTCCGTTATGGACAATCGCTGTCTTTGTAGAATAGTCAAATCATCTTGACAGATGAAATACCATACAGTAGATAGGGATACTTTATTGAATCCCAAAGAGGGTGACCCTGGGACAGATGGGATGACGGACAAAAGAATTCCCCAATCAATTAGGTCATCTAGAAAAAGATATGACAATAAAGATAAAAAAGGGAGTCTCGGCCACACAGGAGAGGATGTACCCCTTATGATCACTCAGTACAATAAATGTAGCCAGCAAGTCCAAAAGATCATTCGAAGATATTGGAACATTCTGTCATTGGACGCGAGTCTAAAAAATTATGTAACCCATGGCCCGCGGTTTGTCTATCGTAAGGCGAAGACAATCGCCACATACGTGTCCCCGAGTTATGTAACTTCATCCTCTATTACTAAGAAATTTATCACTAAAGGTTCGTTTAGGTGTGGAGGATGTAAAATATGCCAGTTCATGTTACCATCAACTCAATTTATGGGCTCTTCCTCTAGTCATTCTTTCCCAATTAAATCATTTATAAATTGTGACACACAGTATGTTATTTATCTTTTGACTTGCAGGTGTGGAATGAATTATGTAGGGAGGACTACTAGATCCCTAAAAATCAGGATACTCGAACATGTTAGACTGATTAAAAAACGAGACTGTTCACATCCAGTCTCTAAGCACTTCTCACAATGTGAGAAAGGGGAGGGGGGTTAAAGGATTAACTGTGAGAGGAATTGAAAAAGTGTTCGTTAGCGAGAGAAAGGGGGACTTACTTAATATGTTGGACCGCAGGGAGGCATATTGGATTTATATGCTACAAACTAGAGTCCCCTGCGGTCTAAACATAGAGTGGAATCTGAGCCATTTTTTTAATCACTGAATAGGTATTTTATTGTTTAAGAAATCATACATATCCTATGGGTTATTGATCTTTCCTCTTCTTTGCCCAGTAGGGGTCATTTAATTACTTTCTGTACTGTATACTGATAGTATAAGTTGATGACTTAAAGAAGATTCACCATGCATACCACTTGCTTTGGGTACATTAAAAATATCCATTAAAGATGTCTGATATTATGGCCATTATATTAATTACTGTACTGTTGTTAGAAATCATTGGAAGGCAATATTGTTGATTCATTGTTTCATCACTCCAAGAGGATGAACACATAGATATATAGCAGAACGATATGTTATGTTTTAATTTTAATGTTTAAATGTATTGTAATGATTGTGGTTATTGTACTGCTTGTATTAATTCCGTTGTCATTTAGGTGTTAATGCAGTGACAGGGGATGTGTTTATTTTAATTGATATATATTGTATTTATGGGATATGGAGCAATTGGGGTCAGATACCCTTTACGAGGCACCCTGTTTGTTTATGAAGTAGGTTAGGGAGATTCGTTCCTGGATTCTATAAATTGTGTTTTATCTACGAGGTGACTCTATTGTTTATTGTGGTCTGATTTACGCGCATTCGTGGCTATCCGGAGGGGGCAGAGGGGTGGGCGTGCTGCTATTCCAGCCTTCTCATTGGTCCGCGCGCGCCGCCACTCCGCCAATCAGTGGCCTTAAGGTATGTCACGTGGGGAACATATCGCATAGTTACAGGCTTGTGACTTGAGTTGATTTATTCTGTCTCCAAAGTGAGCGTGCGCGAACGAGCGGTGGGGCTTATATACCCACCGGCATTGCGCCGGATATTGTGGCGCCTCGCGTGACGTCACGCGCATGCGCACCGAAGGAGCAGTCTGATTTTTCACAAGTGCTTCTAATTATTGAGATTTAGTTAGAGGTATATAAGGCACCTACTTGCTCGATATCCCATACTCCTTGATAAAGGACCTACTCGTCCGAAACGCGTAGGAGGCTGTGTGTTTCTTTCCCTTTGGGGTGATGATTTTATCAGTCATGCACTGAAATAAATGGAATTTACTTTTTATCCACCACCTGACTCCCTGGCTGTGCGCTATTTGCTTTGTGTTCTACTAATACCAGATGAAATACTTGCCTGGCAGGAATGGCCTTCAGGTCTGAACAGAGGAGATCTAGGAAACAAATGATCAGGGATCAAATTCAACTAAGATTTAAAAAAAAGAAAAAAAAAAGAGAGTAAGCACACGCTTACGTATTTACAGAATTTTTTTTATAAAATAAACGTATTCTGTTCCCTTTGTTTTAACCTTAAGGCCGCGCATATAGTGCCCTCGATGGGCGACACGACGCGTGACATCACCCGTCGCCGTTAGAGAAAGTTATATTTCGCTTTGCGGCGGTGTCGTGGGCGTACTGGCATTTGATTGGTTCAGGGGCTGCCATATGAGGCGACAGCCCTTGAAAAATCAAATATTGCCAGCTACCAATATTTGCGATGCGATGTCGCATTGTCGCTGTCGCTCTTACTATAAGTGCACGCGGCGGCAATGCATTTGTTTTGGGCGACGTCGCAGGCACTATACGCGCGGCCTCATAAGATGCATACTGTACTTAAATTGGCATGTGTTGACAACACAAGTGATGCTAAATGTATACATATTCTTAAGTATTACAGCGGTGCGCAAACTGGGGGGTGCAAAACTTTCTAGGGGGGGGTACGGCGGTTACAGAGGCCCTGCGCTTTTCCCCACGGCATTTAAATTAAATCCCAGAGGAGGCGTGAGGCCTCTGTAACTCCCTAACCTGCTCTCTGCCGGGTCTTCGGCGACGTGTCACCATGGCAACGCGTGTCAAATGATGCGATGGAGTCACGTGACAAAGCTAGACCAGGGGTGGGCAACTAACTTGGCCACCTTTTGCTGAAGCAGGGCTATCCTGAAAACCTGACCTGTTGGGGGCCACTCCTGCTGCAGGGAAAGTGAATGGCGCAGTTGTTTTAATAACTTCATACACTGTATTGTATTGCATGTTTTAGTACAGTTTAGCAATCAGCGTAATCTATATTGCAATGTCTTATAATCTACTCATGCTTCCATAGCTGAAAGGAGCTATCCCTGAGTCCATTTTGGTTTATTGTTCAATGGAGTTTTGAGACGCACGAGCTTCAGTAGTTGAGGTATACAGTAATAGGATTACATTAGTCACTAGTTATGTAGGAGTTTTTGTAAATTCTGCTATCAATGGTAGTTTAGCACATATGAGCCACCATAGTTGATCTTGTGATTACATCACTATAGGGTCATGTCCATGTGTATATTCACCACTTTGTGTGCACTGTTCTACATGCTTCATAAAGGGTCTGGATGTGTCTGAAATGTTACATGTCGGCATGTTCTTCACTGAATAAAAAGATTGTTGCGAAATGTACCTGTATTTTGGATTCATTCCTATGGTGTTGCAGCACATCTCATCTGGTGCATTTATATTCAGCCATTTATCACTTAAAAAATACCATCTCAGGTCGAAACGTTGTCTTTTTGGCTCATTAAATTCAGCATCAGAAAATTCGAAGTGCCTTGTGTCAGTCTTTGTTCCTGGCGTTTATATTCAGAACATGGAATCAGTCTGATTGATTTTGCTTGCACCCACTATCCAAAGATGAACTGTTTATTACACTTGTCCAATTTATTGCATTATATACTATATAAGGTAACATGATGAAAAAGGGGGAAACACCCGCAGCCCAGAGAGGGGTTAACAGATTAATCAATTGAGGTCCGTACCAGATAAGTTAACGGATCATGCAAAGGAATTTATGGGTTTGTGTGTATATTTCAATTTCTGGAGCTATTCATGGTGAGATTTTTTTTTTTTTTTTTTAAATTACATATACCAAAAATATTTAACTAATGTATGTGTTTGGACATTAACGTAAAGTCTCTTATCTCAATTTCACAGGTCAGATTTGCAAGATTTCCCTTGTCTGACAATACCGCATGGAAACGCCACTACCATACTTAAATTAACAGGCTGCCTGTCCATGGCCACCAATAATTAATTATAATTTAGATTTGTTTTCGATAAAAATGTTATTCTACTAGTCATTTTTTACCACCACTTCCTAAAGTGTTCGGAGCTGCATTTGCAAACATTTCATAACTCTAAAGCAACAGATTCATTAAAAAAAGGGGAACATTCGTTATTTATTTAATTCTAAAGGGGAACTTATAAAGAGTTATTTATTTAATTAGAAAATGTCAGTCAAGCTATATAAATATTACACATTTGCTTCTGTGTTTTATTCAAACTTAAGAAAAAGTTGGAAAATGTGCCACAAAGTCCCAAAAGTTTGCGTTAAATTGACACGTGAAAGCAAACGTTTTTAATTTTCTAACAAAATTGTTACATCTTCAAGCGAGTCTTAATTGAGTAGATTATGTATTGATTTATTATGCTTGTAGCCCCCTTTCCCCCCGTGTCTAGGGAAACTACCTGTGGTGCGTTACCTTAGTGGCTTACAGGAGGCCTGATCCTCCACAGCTGGGAGCCTGGGGTGGTTAGTGTTTGTGTTTACAGAGCACCTCCACCTGGGAGAGATCCTACACAGTAGAATTACCCCTCTCAGGAACCCAATACATACAGTAAATGCACACACCGGGTATATAACAACAGTATTTACTGACATAAAACACACTAAAATATACAGTGACACACAATACTCTGCCCCAAAGTAACACCACTCTAGTGGAAGCCACAAAGTACTGAGGTGCCTGGGCACTTAACCCGCTAGTGTCCACAGACCAGGACCACCCAAAGAGTGTGTGTGGAGTAGCGCTACCCACAGTGTGTATTACGTTGGTGATACCTTCCTGGTCTTAGTCCAGATCAGGCCGTCTTGGCTGATGATTCACCGAGCCACACCGGGTCACACTCCGCTTGAATCCTTAGGCGTCCGCCTCTGGAGGAATCTCTCACTGGAGTGTGTCCCTATAAGAGTGTCTCTGATAGTATATGCCTGGTCCCAGACCACGGGTATCGCGCACCGCGTGGTGTCTTGTCAGATGCCTAACACTGATGCTGCTATGGTGAAAGTGTCCCTATCTCAGGCCTTCCCTGTAGCAGCCACAAGCTAATACAGGCAGTCCTCGGTTATCCGACACAATGCGTTACTCAAAATGGCGTTGGATAGCGAAACGTCTTAAAGCGAAACACGTTTTCCCATAGGAACACTGTTTAAATGAAAGGTTCCATTCCTGAAGTCATTTTTAACACTAAAATACACCAAATATTTTATGCAGGCAATAAGATCCGCAGCACACACATAAATTATATAGTGTATATACTGTATTATATATATAATATAACATAAATATTATATAGTATAATATAATATATATTATATACACAAACAACTTTGCAGAGGTTGGATAAGCCGTTTTGGCGTTGTAAAAATGAACATAGGTATGCATTGCATAGCGTTGGATAAGCCAATCGTTGTAAAACGAGGACTGCCTGTAATGGTCAGAGCCTGCAGGGTAACTCTAGGTGTAGTCCAGGGAAGCACTGCACACTGGACACTACCTGCTCTGTTGCCGTCTTGCTCCCGACTGAGTGCGAGGTGCCTAGCGTGCCAAATGTATCTTTCCTACATCTAGAGCCCTATTTGGTGCTGTTCAGCATGTGCTCGGCCTCCCAGAGCATTCTGGGATATGTCGTCCCTTGCAGAGCCAAGATAATGGCCGACGCAACTTGGCATGTACTGCGCATGCGCATCCCTTGCATTGCACATTCGCAAGGCAACCAAGATGGACGCCACCACCGCATAGCTCCCCGGTCTGACCGCAACCAACCGCGCATCAATGCTGGGTCCGCCCGTAGTGCGAGCGGCCCCCTGAACAGCTCAGTAGCCGTCCCCTACCCCAGGGGTGAGCAAACTTTTTATGCCGACCCCCCCTTTTCATCCATGAAATTTCTCGGGCCCCCCCTGCCATCAAAATCACATGACAAATAAAAAAACCTTTATTAAACGGTATACAATGTAAATACAAATATGTCTAAATACTTACATATTTCAACAGCTTGCGCTTGTAAAATTAGGCTGCGTCCACGCTGCTGCTGAGAGTGGTGACATCACCAACCATCCCAGATTGCGCACTGCTGCATTCAATAACAACTCACACAGGCACAGCACGCATACTTAATCACTGCGCGCGCACACTCTGCAGACACTGCTGCAGACACTCACACTGCTGCAGACACACTCACACTGCTGCAGACACACTCACACTGCTGCAGACTCTCACACCCTCACACTGCTGCAGACACTCTCATACTCTCACACTGCTGCAGACACTCTCATACTCTCACAATGCTGCAGACACTCATACTCTCACACTGCTGCAGACACTTTCACACACTGCTGCAGACACTTTCACACACTGCTGCAGACACTCACACACTGCTGCAGACACTTTCACAAACTGCTGCACTCTCACAAACTCCTGCACACACTGCTGCAGACACTCACACTCTCACACACTGCTGCAGACACTCACACACACACTGCTACTGACACACACACACACTGCTGCAGACACTCTCACAAACTGCTGCACTCTCACAAACTGCTGCACACACTGCTGCAGACACTCTCACAAACTGCTGCACTCTCACAAACGGCTGCACACACTGCTGCAGACACTCACACTCTCACACACTGCTGCAGACACTCACACACTGCTACTGACACACTCACACACTGCTACTGGCACACACACACTGCTACTGACACACACACACACACACACTTTTACCTGGGGGGGTAGTACCAAATGGCCATCATTTCTTGAAACGGGGAAAAAAAAAATCTACATCTCTTAGGAGCAAAAAAAAAAAAAAAAGCCCCTCTTTCCTTTTAAAGATTTCAGTATAATCTGGAATTATAGTGTCAATTGATGCCGCAAGTGCTAAATTCAGGTTCATTCATGATCTGGCCCCCGTGTGGGGGAAACAGACAAGAGGAGGAGGAGGAGGGGCTGTCTGTGTGCAGGGAAGGCCCCGCAGGAGCAGAGAAGGAGCAAGCCCCGCCCCCACAGCAGAGAGCAGAGACACAGCAAGGCCCCGCCCCCACTGCAAGGCCCCGCCCCCACAACAAAGCCCCGCCCCCACAGCAGAGAGCAGAGACACAGCAAGGCCCCGCCCCCACTGCAAGGCCCCGCCCCCACAACAAAGCCCCGCCCCCACAGCAGAGAGCATAGACACAGCAAGGCCCCGCCCCCACTGCAAGGCCCCGCCCCCACAGCAGAGAGCAGAGACACAGCAAGGCCCCGCCCCCACAGCACAGAGACAGCAAGGCCCCGCCCCCACTGCGGAGAGCAGAAACACAGCAAGGCCCCGCCCCCACAGCAGAGAGCAGACACAGCAAGGCCCCGCCCCCACTGCAAGGCCCCGCCCCCACAGCAGAGAGCAGACACAGCAAGGCCCCGCCCCCACTGCAAGGCCCCGCCCCCACAACAAAGCCCCGCCCCCACAGCAGAGAGCATAGACACAGCAAGGGCCCGCCCCCACTGCAAGGCCCCGCCCCCACAGCAAAGCCCCGCCCCCACAGCAGAGAGCAGAGACACAGCAAGGCCCCGCCCCCACTGCAAGGCCCCGCCCCCACAGCAGAGAGCAGAGACACAGCAAGGCCCCGCCCCCACAGCAGAGAGCAGAGACACAGCAAGGCCCCGCCCCCACTGCAGAGAGCAGACACAGCAAGGCCCCGCCCCCACTGCAGAGAGCAGAGACACAGCAAGGCCCCGCCCCCACAGCAGAGAGCAGAGACACAGCAAGGCCCCGCCCCCACTGCAAGGCCCCGCCCCCACAGCAAAGCCCCGCCCCCACAGCAGAGAGCAGAGACACAGCAAGGCCCCGCCCCCACTGCAAGGCCCCGCCCCCACAGCAGAGAGCAGAGACACAGCAAGGCCCCGCCCCCACTGCAGAGAGCAGACACAGCAAGGCCCCGCCCCCACAGCAGAGAGCAGAGACACAGCAAGGCCCCGCCCCCACAGTAGAGAGCAGAGACACAGCAAGGCCCCGCCCCCACAGCAGAAAGCAGAGACACAGCAAGGCCCCGCCCCCACAGCAGAGAGCAGAGACACAGCAAGGCCCCGCCCCCACAGCAGAGAGCAGAGACACAGCAAGGCCCCGCCCCCACAGCAGAAAGCAGAGACACAGCAAGGCCCCGCCCCCACAGCAGAGAGCAGAGACACAGCAAGGCGCCGCCCCGACAGCAGAGAGCAGAGACACAGCAAGGCGCCGCCCCCACAGCAGAGAGCAGAGACACAGCAAGGCCCCGCCCCCACAGCAGAGAGCAGAGACACAGCAAGGCCCCGCCCCCACAGCAGAGAGCAGAGACACAGCAAGGCGCCACCCCCACAACAAACAGAGAGCAGAGACACAGCAAGGCCCCACCCCCACTGCAAGGCCCCGCCCCCACAGCAAGGCACCGCCCCCACAGCAGACTGCAGAGACACAGCAAGGCCCCGCCCCCACAGCAAGGTCCCGCCCCCACAGCAGAGAGCAGAGACACAGCAAGGCCCCGCCCCCACAGCAAGGTCCCGCCCCCACAGCAGAGAGCAGAGACACAGCAAGGCCCCGCCCCCACAGTAGAGAGCAGAGACACAGCAAGGCCCCGCCCCCACAGCAGAGAGCAGAGACACAGCAAGGCCCCGCCCCCACAGCAAGGCCCCGCCCCCACAGCAGAGAGCAGAGACACAGCAAGGCCCCGCCCCCACAGTAGAGAGCAGAGACACAGCAAGGCCCCGCCCCCACAGTAGAGAGCAGAGACACAGCAAGGCCCCGCCCCCACAGCAGAGAGCAGAGACACAGCAAGGCGCCGCCCCCACAGCAGAGAGCAGAGACACAGCAAGGCCCCGCCCCCACAGCAGAGAGCAGAGACACAGCAAGGCCCCGCCCCCACAGCAGAGAGCAGAGACACAGCAAGGCCCCGCCCCCACAGTAGAGAGCAGAGACACAGCAAGGCCCCGCCCCCACAGCAGAGAGCAGAGACACAGCAAGGCGCCACCCCCACAGCAGAGAGCAGAGACACAGCAAGGCCCCGCCCCCACAGTAGAGAGCAGAGACACAGCAAGGCCCCGCCCCCACAGCAGAGAGCAGAGACACAGCAAGGCCCCGCCCCCACAGCAGAGAGCAGAGACACAGCAAGGCCCCGCCCCCACAGCAGAGAGCAGAGACACAGCAAGGCGCCACCCCCACAGCAGAGAGCAGAGACACAGCAAGGCCCCGCCCCCACAGCAGAAAGCAGAGACACAGCAAGGCCCCGCCCCCACAGCAGAGAGCAGAGACACAGCAAGGCGCCACCCCCACAACAAACAGAGAGCAGAGAAGCAGCACGGAGCTTGTTCAACCGCCCGTGCACAGCGTCTGTCGGCACGCCGCCTGCGCCCCCCAGTTTGCGCCCCGCTGCCCTGCCCCACGGACAACAGGTAAGGGGACCTGGCTACATACCTCCCATACAACACATGGGAGGGTTAGAGCTTTTAGATGCTACAGAGGATTGGGTTGGTAATCGAGGACGAGAGAAAGTGGAGCAATGTCTCCGTGGCCAAGAGAAGAAGTAAGGCTGCGACCACACTGCCGCTGAGCACGCTCATGCTTGAAAGTGGTGACATCACCAACTCTCCAAGCATGAGCGCAGGCTGTCCTGCATCATTTTGAAAGCGCGAGTGTGGGAGGCATGGATTGGTGCTATTTCTGTGTGTGTTTGTGTGTGACTGTTTGCTGTGTGCATTGACTGCTGCTGAGCGCGCTACAAAATCAATTTTCTTTGTCTCCCCAAGCGCCGAGCTTGGGAGAGCGTACGTGTCCGTGCAAGAGGTGGATTGATGATGATGAGGGGGACTGCTGAAAAGGACAGGGGGAGGTGATGAAGGGGGACTGCTGCTGCAAGTTGTGCAGGCCTGTTATAAAGGAAGAACAGCCAATAGCTGCACGGCTGCATGACAGAAGCAGAAAGTGAAACGAGAGCCCTGATTCGTTGCTGTGCAGTGTGCACACAGCAGGTGCTGATGAGGTGCAGCTGCAGCAAGTCGGCATCAAACTCTGGAGCGGAGCCTGCGCCCGATCCTCCCACCTATTGTATGTTTGTCTTTCCCAAGGTTTTGTTTCCTATTTGTAGTCTGTGCAGTGTCTGTTGCCCATCACTCATTGCCGTATATTTCTCACATAATACAGTGTCAAACTATGTTGTTTCTGTTATTCTCTCCCTACAGGTCCTGATGTCCACCTGATGCCATCTGGAGTCATTCATCATTATGGACACGCTGGTCAGGACATTTTCCCCATGGTTTGACTCTTATCTGCTTAGTTTCTAACTGCTCTGGACGTTATATGTTTTTTCTTTGGAGGCGCCGGACAGTCACTGGTTTCCTATTAGTATGCTTTCCATTATAGATCAATCAGAGGACCTCCTTGGGCAGCCTTCTATTCACATTGTGTTTATTCAACATATGTTATTTGATATCTAATTGGGAATTCATACATATCACGTTATCATTAATAGTTAGCATCACAGTAAGCCCAGTGACCAGACATTACCGCTCTGCACCATTTCAGTTCACATCTGTTCTGTTCACAGACTTCCTGCTGTCAGGCAAGGCGTGGAATTCCACTCAGGGGAGGACACGTTTTACTGTGGGACATCTATAAAGTGACAACCACAGGTTAGGTCATTTTTTAATTACATTTTATTGCCATTTCATTACCTGGCCACCTGATGACACAGTACAGAACACCGGCGATTGTGATGGACTACTCAACACGGGTCCTGCGAGAAGCCGCAACCCGGAAGTAACATCTGAGTTCTGCCGAGCAAGCCAGCCCCAGCGCGCGGGACTGATCTGTGAGCCTCAGCATATACCTCCTGCGCCTACCATTCGTTTTAACTGGCTACCTGTGCACTGGCCTCTACTGGACATATATAATTTTATATATATGTTTTTAGTTGTTACTATTTTACTTGTGTATTACATATATCTTGACCCTTGGTGCGCTTCTGTGTTTATTTTTCATTTCTACCCGGCGTTGGAGTCTTCCCATGACGGTTATTGGTGGAGGAGGGGTGCCTTCACATCACAGCAGCAGCAAGAGGGGACAGCTGATCTACATTAAGATCTATTTTAGGAAGCATGAGCGCGGTTTGATTCTTTCATCTATTATACGATTATACTTGTATAATACTTGACAGTACAAATAACAATACTTGTATATTAATATGTTTTGACACACAAATATTTGTCATTTTCTGTGTTTGTTATAGGATTCACTCTAAGGCTGGGGCCATGGTACAGCAGACCATGCGTACGCGTCCGCACACTGAGCAAACTGACTGCCTTAAGGCAGTTTTTCAAAGCATCAGGGGAGTTCGTCTCGAAGTCATAGAATAAAAAAACATATCATAGTGCAAAAATGTTTAAACAGTGAAAAAAGTGAAATTCATCCAAAATGACTACTCACATTTTAAGTAATCAAATTAGACATTCATCCAACTTAAGGGGTGGATGCGCCCTATGTGTGAACAGCAGCCACCAATCACAACCTCCAAAGGAGAAAAAAGAGAGACCATATAGTGTAGAGGTAAAACAATTGTAATATCAAAACATGATTCAAGGCTTACACTTCATACGGTCGATGTGGGCACTCATAGGTAGCGGTTGACAGATATCCCTTGGATTCGCGACTGCCGGATCAGATGGTGTCAGTGGATTTCTCGTGTTTCCCTTCTCTTGGCTGTTTGACTGGAACACTCTAAGCGTTTCGTCTCTCTCTCTTGCGACTTCATCAGGAGTGTCTAATTGCTGCTTACTCTACTACTATATACCCTAATGCCCTCCCTCTAATTAAGATCTAATCAGTCAATTAAAGTGGTATTGCATATATTCAGTATCACATATTCAATAGAATGGGTTGGTACAGTGTAATAGACTTCATCTGTCTTGTTATCATTTATACAATACAGGGTAAAATCACAAAAAACAAGAATAGTACAGGGAAATCTCTATATGGCATCATATGAAATATAAAATATACATATATAAAATATATAAAAAATACATATATAAAATATATAAAAAAGGCTAAAACGCTGTCCAACCTATATATCAAGTTTAAAACTATTAAAATCACGACGATTGTGGTTATACTCAAACATATGTAAAAGAAGAAAGAAAAAGAAAACAGGATTAATAAAATACCATATTCACAATCGACATTACAGGAACACTCCTAGTTCAATATCCACATTGAGTCCTCTAGGAACTAGAGTTTTCAATGTGAAGATCCAGTAGGTTTCCCTTTTAGTTAGTTGAACATCACGGTCACCTCCCCTCCAATGAGGTAGTACTTTTTCTAAGACCGTAAAGGTCAATCCTGTGGTGTTACCTTGGTGATGTTTAATAAAATGATCTGACAAAAGGTGTGTGGTTAGCCCCCTTCTAATATTACCTATATGTTCTCGGATTCTTATCCTTACATCCCTGGAAGTATTGCCTATATATTGAAGACCACAAGGGCATGTGATCATATAGATTGTATAGTCAGTTCTACATGTGACATGATGTTTAATATCATATTTCTCTTTTGTCACATGTGAAGTGAAAGAAAAAATTTCAGTTGTTCTATATTTACAGGCCTTACAAACTGTGCACCCAAAAAAACCTTTTGTTACAGGTAACCAATTATTTTCTCTTTTTTCTTTTATTTTAGGAAATGAACTTGGGGCTAGTCGATTCTTCAAATTGTTTGCCTTCCTGAATATAACCATGGGTACATCTGGAACCACATCTCCTAAAATTATGTCATTTTGGACAATATGCCAATGTTTCTTTATAATTTTCACAATTTTATTTGAATCCTTATTAAAATTGGTTAAAAATGAAAAACTAAATTTGTCTTTATTAGTTGTATCTGATTTTTCCTCAGTTTTTATTTTTAGCAGATCACTTCTATCTAAATCTCTTGCTTTTGTTATAGCATTTTTTAATTTGCCAGGATTATATTTCCTAATTAGGAACCTATTCTCCAATACTTTGGATTGTTTTTCAAAGCTATTAAGATCTGTGCAATTACGTCTTACTCTTCTAAATTGGCCATAAGGCACATTATTTAACCAACTTGGATGGTGGCAACTTGAAGGTAAGATGTAATTGTTACTGTCAACCTCCTTGTAGAAGGTTTTGGTTTTTAGGCATCCCTCCTCTACAAATATAGTCAGATCAAGGAAGCTGACAGAAATCAAACAGCCAAGAGAAGGGAAACACGAGAAATCCACTGACACCATCTGATCCGGCAGTCCCCGGCGCACCGGAAGTGACGTAACGGGAGCCTGGGAGGCTCTCGGCGTGCCGGAAGTGAAGGGACGAAAGCTCCGGTGTGGATCCAAGTGTCACCTGAGAAAGCAGAGGTGACCGAGTACCCCGAGGAATCGCGAGTCCAAGGGATATCCGTCAACCGCTACCTATGAGTGCCCACATCGACCGTATGAAGCGTAAGCCTTGAATCATGTTTTGATATTACAATTGTTTTACCTCTACACTATATGGTCTCTCTTTTTTCTCCTTTGGAGGTTGTGATTGGTGGCTGCTGTTCACACATAGGGCGCATCCACCCCTTAAGTTGGGTGAATGTCTAATTTGATTACTTAAAATGTGAGTAGTCATTTTGGATGAATTTCACTTTTTTCACTGTTTAAACATTTTTGCACTATGATATGTGTTTTTATTCTATGACTTCGAGACGAACTCCCCTGACGCTTTGAAAAATATCCAAGAGAAGACAAGTGAAACAGTCTTTTTTCAAGGTTTGTAGTTTATTTTGAGGTTTTTTTTCACCTTATATGCACTTTAAGTAGACACGTGTATTATCACTGATTTTATTAATTGTATTTTATCACATTGTCACTTTCACAATAGTGGTTATTATTATACTTTGGGTTTGTTTGAGCGCTATTGTCATTGTTTTCATGCCTTAAGGCAGTGTTCACATCCATGCGGCGTGTGGGAGCGGGCGCGCGTTGCGCAAAAAATCAGTTCAAACTGATTTCTTGGCGCAACAGGCCGGTGACGTGAGCGGTTCACCCAATGAGGGTGAAACAGCTCCGTGACATCACTGGCACGCCCCTAGACATGCCCACGGACGGCGCGCAACCATGGCCGAAAAACGCACCTGCTTCAAGCTGGTGACATCACGGCCGTTCACACCTCCACATGAGCGAAGGCACCATAGCCCCAGCCTAAGATCATACAACTGTTCTTAAGGGAGAGGAAAATCAGTTACACTTTACACTTTAGTATATCAGTACCTCCAGCCTGCAGCCTAAGGAATATTTTTAAACAATAAAACTCTCTACAATGTTGCATTCAAAATGATTTCTCAACCACATTCTTATGTGAAACGCATCCTGTACTGTGTGCACGTTCCAGGGAGAAGCGTACAAACTTTGCATGCTTCACTTACTGCACGTCCTGTATGTGTTACACAGTGGAGAGCATATATGCGTGTCATGGCTGGTTGAACAGTTGCATGCGTTTTAAAGATTTTCTTTTTGACTTCCTTTTGCATCAGTTTACACCAGTCCACTCACCACAGTGCATAGTCTAAATAAAAGATCCAATCATGCAATGTGGGCATTAAAACACTAACTATGTTAAATAGCTTGGAAACATTAACTTGGCTTACTATTGTGTTTGTGTGGGGCAGGGGATAGAACTCCAGTATGTGTGACCGATGAATCAGTATTAATTAGTGAACGCATAGCGTTAATGACACAGAAGTTGACTTTACCTAAAAATGTTGCCTCAGACACCGAGGTGTTGGTATTGTATTGTATTGTATGTCTTTATTTATATAGCGCCATTAATGTACATAGCGCTTCACAGTAGTAATACATGTGGTAATCAAATAAATAACAGATCATGGGAATAAGTGCTTTAGACATAAAAGTAACATTTCGGAAGAGGAGTCCCTGCCCCGAGGAGCTTACAGTCTAATTGGTAGGTAGGTAGAACGTACAGAGACAGTAGGAGGGAGTTCTGGTAAGTGCGTCTGCAGGGGGCCAAGCTTTATGTATCGTGTTGAGAATATCCACAGTGCTATTCATATGCTTCTTTAAGCAAGTGTGTCTTAAGGTGGGTCTTAAAGGTTGATAGAGAGGGTGCTAGTCGGGTACTGAGGGGAAAGGCATTCCAGAGGTGTGGGGCAGTCAGTGAAAAAGGTTTAAGGCGGGAGAGGGCTTTAGATACAAAGGGGATAGAAAGAAGACATCCTTGAGAAGAACGCAAGAGTCTGGATGGTGCATAACGAGAAATTAGAGATGAGATGTAAGGAGGGGCAGAAGAATGTAAAGCTTTAAAAGTGAGGAGAAGAATGGAGTGTGAGATGCGGGATTTGATTGGAAGCCAGGAGAGGGATTTCATGAGGGGAGATGCTGAGACAGATCTAGGAAAGAGTAGAGTGATTCTGGCAGCAGCATTTAGGATAGATTGTAGGGGAGACAGGTGAGAGGCAGGAAGGCCGGACAGCAGGAGGTTACAGTAATCAAGACGGGAGAGAATGAGGGCCTGAGTCAGTTGGTGCAAACAAAGAGTGCTAAGCACCATGAACTTATCATTCTACATAGCTTCACGCCTTCCAATTAAACACCTCACTCCTGCTTTGCCCCTTTTTTTGCCACACAACACAACACCAGGTAGCTCGGACCTGTATCCTTCAACCTCCAACTTCCCGACTCGCTTAAAATCCACCCAGTCTTTCTTGTTCGTCTATTGAAATCCGTCCTTGGGAACACTTTTCCGGGATGTAAACTTTCCTCCACCAGACCCTCTACAACAGGGAGAAAGAGAATACAGTGCGCTACTAATGTTATTCTCTATTATGAAATAATTAACCCATATATGGATCACCTATGTGATATAATAAATAACAACCTCTAGTGTTTAGGAAATAACGTCTGCAGCTGTATCAACCGGAGTGGCTCAGCACCCCTAGACACAGTGAAACAAAAGAAACAGCGCTAACGCATATAGTGAAGTATGTTCCAAATATAATTAAAAATAGTAACGGTAAGATATCTGCGTACATCAAGTCAGATCATAATAGACATTTCATGCACTTATGTCATGTGTTACCCAGCACCGCACTTCAACGACAGCAGGATCACTTGGTCTCAGCTGGACCCTCAGAATGGATTCCTGGGTGTACGTGGCTGGTACCGCACCAACATCAGGAGACTTCCCTCTCACGTCTGCAGGCTTGTATGGATGTTGGTGGTGAATACCGGAACAGTCTGAGCCGTCGTAAGGCTAACAGTTCGAGTACTCCGCACAAATTACGACACGCCGTAAAGCAATGATGGCCGTCAGAGGTTTTTTCAGCGTCACTCGAAATGTCAATAAGCACCCGGCAGTCTCGATACACAGACTGACTGGAGATATCCGTAGGGGCTTGTAAAATCACTCGTAAGGCACATATCCTACGCGTTTCATAGCATACGCTACTTCAGGGTTGGTCAACTGCCGTCATCAAGGGCCGCCAACAGGTCTGATTTTTAGATTATCCCTTCTTCAGCACAGGTGGCTCAATCACTGATTGATCCACCTGTGCTGAAACAGGGATATCCTGAAGACCTGACCTGTTGGTGGCCCTTGAGGACTGGAGTTGACCAAGCCTGCTGTACAAGGACAAAAAAAGTGAGGGGTGGGAAAAATCCTCAACTCCTGGGACATTGGGGACAACTCCAGTCCCCGGAGAAATGGAAGGGCCGTGGTTCAAAGGAAATAACCTTTTTAATCCTTTAAAGTTCTGAAAATGCATTTTGGAATGTTTCGTACATCTCTCTGTTCCAATCTGGGTTATTTATTTATTTATAAAATAATGATGACAAATACATGGTTACAAATGCATAGTTACATTAAATGAGCAGGGTTATACATTACATACAAGACATTGCATGCACAGTAAAAGATAATATATATTATAGGCGTATGTAACAGTTAAAGACCAGATTATAATGTGAGACAGCTTTAGTTTTGAAAGAACTTAGACTGGTGGTGGATGTGAGAGTCTCCGATAGATTGTTCCAGTTTTGGGGTGCACGGTAAGAGAAGGAGGAGCGGCCGGATACTTTGTTGAGCCTTGAAACCATGAAGTCTTTTGGAGTCTGATCTCAGATGATAAGTGCTGCATGTGGTAGGGGTGATGAGCTTGTTCAGGTGGATGGGTAGCTTGCCCATTTGAAGGCAAAGGTGAACTTTGCGCCTACACTCAAGTGATGACCAATCTAGTTCTTTGAGCATTTCGCATTTAGCATTATTGACTCAGAAGAAAAGTGAGCAAATACTTCTTTGTAATTTGCTGTCAGAATAGTAGTAGAAGTAAATAGTGTTCAAAAAGTTTAGAGAAAATGTTTTGAGATAAAGGCAACTTAAAACAAGGGGAAAAGTGGCAAGAATAAACTGTGAGTGAGTTGTAAATATTATTATACCATGCAGAATAAAGGATCTTTATCTGTCATATTTTCAGAATACAAGTATCTACTGTATGGTTTTATTTTTCAAGGAGAGGCGCCTTAAAAAGGGAAATACTGCTTTAAATGTAAATTGAAATGTTAAGAGTTTCATTACTGCAGCCACATCTGCGTTTTTAGTTGAATACTGTTTCTTTGTGGGGTTCTGTGCAGCCACAACTAAGCAGTTATTTAAGTTGCCATCAGCAGTTCTGACCGTGTATTAAAAAAATGATCTTTCCTGTCACAAGATGCTCTGAGGGAGTGCAGACGTTATGCACAGTGTATCAGTCACACAATGTGACATGGGGCTGACCTCCCCAGAGCTTGCCAACTGCAATCCCACTACTGCAGGGGTGGCCAACTCCAGTCCTCAACAGCTACCAACAGGTCACGTTTTCAGGATACCCCTGCTTCAGCATAGGTGGTTCAATCAGTCGAAGAGGGATATCCTGAAAACGTGACCTGTTGGTATCTCTTGAGGACTAGAGTTGGCCGCCCCTGCTCTAGTTCCTCTCAGTCCTACACACTACATCTAATGTATTAAGCCGATCACGTAATGTGATATAAAACCCTTAATATGGTTATGAAGATTATAGGTTTAAGCCAGTGGTGCTCATGTTCAGTCCAGTTTGGTGGGATCTCTTTAATTAAACACTCAAAGTATTTGCCCAGCATTAATTACCACTAAGACAATTTTGCTTTCGTTTGCATGGTTTTAAAATTTGAACCTTTGTGATTTTTTAGGCACAGCTTTAGAACTCCTACTTGATCACTGCATCTTTGGAATTTCTAAAATACAGAAGTAGCAGGCTTCATTGTCATCTTCTTGTGGTACAATATGGCCGGGCATATTTCAGTACTCTGAGGCAACATTACTATTGGATATAATAATTCCCCTTGTATAGCACTGACAGTGTATGCAGCACTGTACATATCATTTTTGCAGGTACAAGTCCCTGCCCGGTAGAGCTTACAATCTATGTTTTTGGTGCCTGAGGCACAGGGAGATAAAGTGACTCGCCCAAGGTCACAAGGAGCCGACACCAGGAATTGAATCAGGCTCCCCTGCTTTAAACGCAGCATCATTAACATAGTCAGTGGCTTTAATCATTGAGACGAACCCCCGCAGCCTTATAGTACTCCTATGGAAGCTGGGTAATGTTCTGCGGCATGCTTGGGTATATTGGGGTACTGTATCTGAAGAACAACGAAGCCTGCTACATCTGTATAAAACATTCTGGCAAAGTTGTTTTTAGGGCTCAGTCCTTTATATATCCTCCTACGTGTGTTAATTAATTGAATACCAGCAGCTATTCCTAGGATCACTCTTTGTCTGATCTTCTAAGTATAGCGCTGCTGCTGCAGCCAGTTTTTATCCGTAAACATGGTTTCTTTTCTGTCCATGTTTTCAGTCACTTTTGTACCATCCTATCTCTTCACGCTAGTACACCCGTGCCCTGTGTAATCCAAACTGAGATCTGCTTATACACGGAAGTGGTTCATTTTCAGACCACAGACATGAGACATGTGCTAACTTTCTGCCACACTCTGAGACGGTGCTGAAAGACGATCGCAGATTCTCTCTGGAGTTTCAAACTAGGACACAAGTAAGTTTGCCCTCCACCTGTTACACTTCCACGCAATCTGCAAAGGTAGGAGTGGCAGGGCGGTGGGAGTCAGGGCAAACACAGTCAGTCTGCTGGAAACAGTTGCTGTTGCATAACAGCATATATTGTACGTTGGAGGAGCTGTGAGTTTCAGAACAGTAAGGGAAGTTTGTGAGTTACAAGAACGCCAAAATAAATGTTTTGCTCACAGATGGCTCGTGATTGCAGGAGGATGCTGATGATCTGGATTATGATGCTGGGTTTAATCCCTCCAACACTTGGTAAGTAAGACTGGCTTTGTGATATGTAAGGAATAAGACTAATCAGTGAGCCTTTAAATAATAGATACAACCTGGGAACGTTGGGAGATCAAAAAAGGAGACTCCTAACGAGGGCTGAGAGGTCATCCAGGATGTGCAACGGTTTCACATCGGTTAAGCCATCGCTGCAATTTTGACCCTTTTTAGTTGGTTGACTTTGATCCAAAGGTTCGCCACAAGTGCCCTTAAAGCTAAAAGGTCAGGGGGCATTGCATGTTTGATTTGTTTTGATGACTTTTGCTTTGAAATTTGAACTTGTAAAAACTTTTTTTTTAAGTTGCCGGGCTGCTATTTGGACACTTAAAAAAAACAAAAAAAAAACAAGCGAAATAGAGCATTTTAAATAATTTGGGCTTTTCCACTACATTTGGCTCCAAAAGTTGTAGCGGATCTTAGAACAACTAGAAAAGAAAGAAAGCCCTGTATTATGCACTCTATAAACATAACGCATGTAGGGGGTCATTCAAATTTGACTTTGAATAAAGTAAGTTAGTAAAATGAAATGCAAAATAGACAAAAATGACTAGAATACTGTATATACAGAATAACATATTTTGAATATTAGAAATGTGAATAAACAAAGGGGAAGTATGTTTAATACTAATGAGCACACCTAGTCTAGACAGACTTGCACATAGAAGCCATAAATGCTAGCAGATTCATGTGTCTATAGCTGGAGAGGCCAACTCCAGTCCTCGAGGGCCACCAACAGGTCAGGTTTTAAGGATATCCCTGCTTCAGCACAGGTGACTCTATCAGTGGCTCAGTCAAAGACTTCACCACCCGTGCTGAAGCAGGGATATCTTGAAAACCTAACCTGTTGGTGGCCCTTGAGGACTGGAGTTGCCCACTCCTGACCTAAACATATTACTGGTGTCAGTTGAGCTTCTCAAAAATGATTAAATATACTTATTGACATGATCTCAAAGTTTCGGTACATGTGTAGGCTTTTAATACTGATGAATAAGTGCAACTGGACATCTTTGTCTTGTCATCCCCTACCTTACTCTTATCTCTATCCATACATTCTCCTTTCCAACATCTCCATCAAAACACTCATTCTTTGTGAGGCGCTGAGTACACTTTTGGCACTATATAAATAAAGACATACAATACAAAAATACATCTTCTCAACCTCCTAATGTAGTCTCTTGTGTTTGTATCTAATTAATTGAGCTGCATTCTTCAACAGACATCTCTACCTATTGTTTCTGTTTGTTCTAGGATTCTTACAATATTAATATGCATATTGAACCATCTTTTTTTCTCCAACATTGCAGTGATCTTTTGAGTGTGTTCTTAATCATACTTATATGGGCATTAACGTCACAGAGAGGAGAACATGCTAGATCATATTCTCTCTTTTTTTAGGTACCTCCAATGTCGCTCTCCAACAGAGCAAGCCTTCCAGAGAAGCTGACTTTCCTGCAAGTGAGACAAATACTCTGACTTTAGTTCCCCTTTCTCAAAGGGCAGACACATTTGTTTTTGTGTGGGTTCCTTGTTATGAAGGGCAGAGGTTAGCAGTCATTAGATCTCTTGTGTGTCCGTGTTTTATAAAAGGAAGAAAGCTGGATATGTCATAGCCAATTTCTTGCTCTGTGACCCCAAGTATAAATAGAATAGGCTGGCTATGTTGTTTTTGAAGATCACACTTTTGAACCACAGATCATATGAGATTGTGATGTAAAAGGAAAGTTCTTCTAGGCACTGGCAGACAGTACAGTCATGAAAATAGGTGTATTTAGTGTGATTTGTCATACTACAGATTGCAATGCTATACTGTAAAATCATCACCATAATCTAGCCAGAGGGAAATCTTGGATGCTCATTGGGTGTATTCCTGCCTGGTGCTGAACAGACTGAGTTATCTATATGTCTTCTGTTCTTGTGTCATGCTATTTATGGGGGAAGCAAACTGAGCGCATATTGCAGTACAGTGAAGGAAATGTCCCATAAGGCTCAATCTCTCTTACCATGTCACTGCATGCGTGTCCCACCCTGACTCTTATTGTTCTTGACTCTTTCCCTGCAGCAGTCCCTACTCTTGATCAGAAAACAGAAAATGATGACGAGGAAATGACAGATCAACAATATTCTGGTCAGTAAATATATTAGTGCGTTACTGGTATTTGTGTTACCATTTGTTTGTATTTCTTCCGGCATACTGTATGTGGTGAAGCTGAATAACACAGATATAAACCAGACTTCATACATTATGCTATAACTGTATGTATATTGTATGTACCCTATGTGTGTGCAGCATTACATATCCATGATGGGTAAATTAGAATCACACTATAAAACGGTGACTCAGCATGGTAGGGGAGTACTGGTTTCTGAAGAAACAGCTTTCATTCAGCTGTAGGGAAGATTATTAATGGGTAAAAATAACCCAGTTTGGAGGATGTATTGACCTCTTATACAATATGCTGTGAATATGTCTTACCCAATCTGGAGAAGAGTCTAGTTGTGTTTGAACACCATGCATATGTTATTTATGGAGACTTGGTAATGTGAAGCGTATGTGTAAGATAGTATCAGATCAGGGGTAAGAGCAGCAATTTTGGTTATCTCGGCAAATCTTTAGTGTGGGTGCTGTTTGTTTCTGCAGTTCCATGTAGGGGCATGAATGGTTTATAGATCGCAGTATAGCGTGTATGCAAAAATGAATTTGTTTCCTGAAAACAATAATTGACCAATTACTATTGTGTTCTCTGCCAGGACTGGAGTGAGTTAGTGGAGATGCTTGTTGGATACTTATGTGTTTATGGTTTCTTCATTTTCATGATGGAAATGTAAATTGGTGGGGCACGCCGGTCTTGAATAGAACAGTATCACAACTTAATTTTCTTGTCAGAGTTTTGCTGTTTCCCACACCATCATCAGGACTTCAAGAACAATGAGTATAAATGCAGTCAATATATCCAGACATAACAGGCAACTTAAAAAATAGGAATCTAAGCCAGCAGGTCCCTTCGTCAGGGGCAAGTCTGTTACCAACAGCTAGGACTGTAGGGTGCCGGCTACAAAACAGTTAATACCTGTCTAGAGGCTTAACGAGCCACCTGGGGTTGTATTTTTAAATGACGGCAGCTTGTAGTCCACTGTTGCCTGTTCATGGTCTGCAGAAGGACACTAGATTTGAGGTGGGCCCTTTGTTCTACTATGTATATAGACTTTTACTTGCTGGAGCTGTATTTTTGTGTTGCTGAACTTTGGCTGAATAAAAGCCTATGTTTACTTTTCCAAACGCACTCTCCGGTCGTTACCTCTGCATGCATCGCCTACAATCCCAGTGTAATGATAGCTGATAGATGACCGCAACGTCATGTGAAAGGGAATGTATACAATGTTGCAAGAAGTGGAACACAGGCACAGGATATAAATAAACTGAGAAACTGCTATAGCAATGGGATATAAAAACACCTAGGGGCAGTGCAGCGGTAATTAACAACACTAAATGAATAGATAAAACATATTGTTATAAGACTTCCGGCGGGGCCTAAGTACCAAGGTTTGGACCAAAAGGGCAGGCCCAGCTCTGCTGCCGGGCCTGGGACCATCGCCCCGATGTGTCCCCCACCCCCCACCCCGGTTGGTGTCTCAGCCAATCGGGAACCTGCCAAAGAAAGGCAAGGATTTATAAGGAGACGCAAATGTGTCAATATCTAAACAATACTGAAAGGTGCCAGGAACCCGTGTCTCAAATAGAGGACAAAAGATACAAATGCAAGAAAAAAAACAATAGACACTTATACAGATGGCAGGGCATGAGGCCAAAAATACAATGTAAAATGCACAAGATCAGTGCACATCCAAAATCCAACGTGCCACCATCTTTAACATGTTTATCAATTTCTTATTTTATAATGCTGCATAAATGCATTTAAATGGGGGTATTAGATACATATTTTGCACTTCTATGCACGTCCACACACACCCGCGGCGAAGCGCACAATATAACCTCACTGCCTTGTGTCGCTGGCACCCGCGGCAATCCCAGAAGAGCCCGTTCTGAACACACCGTAAGTGGTTCCTCCTCTCTCTCCAGCGAGTCCTGCATACATAATAATGCACAAAGTGAGCAACAAAAAACTAAAATTCATTTTTTATTCTTGTTTAGATGTCATCAATGTTAAACATATCAGAACCCTATCCCAGACATGAACATGAAATGTAATAATAGTAAAAAAATATATACATGTTAAAAAAAACAAGGGTGAAAAGGAAAAATACAAACATTTATCAAAACAAGAGAGATCAGTAGCATGACATTAAAAAATGTAAACAAATATATTTTAATAAAATAGTATTCTTTCTCTGTCCTCTTCTCTCCTCTCTCCTCTCTCTTCAATCTCTCCTTTGACCTCTCTCTCTCTCCTCTCTCTTCTGTCTTCTGTCCTCTTTCTCCTCTGTCCTCTCTCTCTCCTCTGTCTTCTGTACTCTCTCTCTCTCTCTCTCTCTCTGCCTTCTCGTCCTCTCTCTCTCTTCTCTCTCTCTCCTCTCTCTCTCCTCTCTCTTCAATCTCTCCTTTGACCTCTCTCTCTCACCTCTCTCTTCTGTCTTCTCGTCCTCTCTCTCTCTTCTCTCTCTCTCCTCTCTCTCCTCTCTCTTCTCTCTCTCTCTCCTCTCTCTTCTCTCTCTTCTCTTCTCTCTTCTCTCTCATACGCTAAAAAGAGACAAGAAAAATCAAGTAAAGAAAGAATATATTTACTCAATGCATATCACATATACATGGGTGTGGGAACAGTGGTAATATGCAGAGCGGCGATGTAAAATTAACAATCGATATTCAAAACTACTGCAAAGAGAAGCACTGTACAGTATTTTTTGCATCTCTTTGCAGTATTTTTATATATCTATTATTCATTTTATATTATATATGGAATACTGGAAACCGCAATTGACTTTATTGTAGATATTTTTAGGATGAATGATCCCTTACGTCTGTGTCTCCATTCCATCTTCAGTCTCACTATTGATCTATACAAAGTGCTGTTTTTCTATGTATGAAGAGATTTATATACAGTAGATTCATTGGGGCCGATTCACTAAGCAGTGAGCTTTTGCGCCCGATTGGGAAATTTGTAACAAGGCTGCCGTCACATGGTACTTCAACCAATCAGATTGTGGGAACTATATTCCCAATCTGATTGGTTGGTGTAGACCATGTGACAGAGTCTACAACAACCAATCAGATTGGGGATACAGTTCCCACAATTTCATTGGCTGAAGTACCATGTGAAAGCAGCCATGTTGCTTTTAGTGACGTTATGTTAAAGGGAAAGGAAGCACAGCCATTCTGATTGGCTAGCTTCACTTCCTTTACATGACGTCACCAAAAAAAAAAACCACATGGTTTTAACAGCCAATCAGAGGCGTGTGAACCATTTGCACTCAAATGTGACGTCACAGGCCTATAAAAGCCTGTGCAGCCTCAATTGATGGCAAGAAGCGTGGAGGGTGGACCTCCTCCAATAGGAATACAAGGGCGTGCCGAATGAAGAAGAAGATGGAGATGAAGAAGAAGATCAAAGACCACAGAAGACATGAAAGACCCCAAAATTGGATTACAATTTACAGATGAAGAAAAAGAAGGAAGAAAAGGACTTTTTTTTAATTTTTTACCTGTGGTCCATTGCTGTTTGGGTTTGGTTCCAGAGCTTGCGGTGACCACGGGAATCAGAGGGTGAAGACATCTAAAGGCAAGGAAAAATATTGAATGTATCAGTATGTTATTTTTAATTTACTGGGTTTTTTTTATTGTATATTTTTAGGGATTGCATTTTGTTTTTACACATTCATTCCAAATGTATTTATGTATGGCCCTTTAGGGCTATACATACAGTAAGAAGCAATGGTTAGTTTGGCAAATGGTTGCTTGTATGTATTTTAAATGTACAGTAGAGGCAACGTTTATTCGAACATTTGCCGTAAACTAGCCGGGTTACATTCTGGGTATGTGCTGGGTATGTGCTGGGTATGTTCTGGGCTAGTTTGAGGCACGTTTAAGGCATTTCTGCATTGACTAACGACCCATAGGATTAACACAGCAGGGATCCCTGGCAGTCCAATTCAGTTTCAATGGGACTGCCAAGGACTCCCGCTGTTAATCTGATAGGCCATTAATCAATGCAGAAATGCTGGGGCTTTAAGGAAAGTTTAAGGCTTGTATTCAGAATGTACCTGGGTGTTTCCTGGGTCTTTTGGGGAATTAGCCACTGGTTTTTGTACGAATAAGAGTTGCCTCTACTGTATATTGTTTCTTTGATTTTAAATTTGTATGCTATTTATATTGCATATTGATGTAGTGTTCAGGAATTTTTGCTGGTGTTTTAAATTGTTTATTTCTGGCTTTTGATTGGTGTTTGCTTTTTAATGTTGGATTCTTTTTTGACTTTTGATTTTGAATGATGCAGTTTATTTAGATATTTATTTTATTTTTTATGGTTTTGTTTTGGTGTTTTAATTGTTTATTCTGGTCTTTATTTTGAATTTGATTAATTGATTGGTGGTCATTTTGTTCAGTTTACTTCTTTATTTGTTTTTAGTTTGAGATTGTTTTGAATCCATTGGATCTTGTTTGTGATTGTTTTGAATGCATTGGTTCTTGTTTTGTGATTGTTTTGTTTAGGATGACCATTGACTGGCATAGTGTTAAATCATGCCCATATTATATGGGCATGATGTACCCACTGTGTCATTCAATTGTTCGATTGATGTTAGTAATATGTTAATTTTGCAATGTAATGTTGTTTTATTTGGGCCTGTTTTTTTATTCTTTCACCATTTCTTGCTATGTGGTAAATCATGCCCATATTATATGAGCATGATGTACTCACTGTACCAATGAATGGGTGAAGTTGCCTGGGTGGGTAGTGGGAGAGGGTAATTACTATAGTGGTTACTAACCGCTAAGATGAATAAGGGTTTAGGGAACATTAGATTGTATTTTTGATTGCACTGTATTGTTTGTGGCAACGGAGGACATGAACGCTGATGAGGATGAAGACGGCCTTCATCGTGGCAGCCTGGCTGGGGTGAGTGCAAGTTTTATTGATTTTATTTCTGCTTTCTTTTTTTTTTTGTTTTATTTTTAATGGGCAAATGCACTATTATCCATATCTGGATAATAGTAATTTTGACCATTATTGTACTGTGTGTTAATGTGTTAGGTGGCAGGGGGGAAGGGGGGAAGGGGGTGGTGTATTTATTTCAAAGTATTGGCTGTTGTGTTTTTTTTGGGCACGGGATTAGTACCGCAGGCCAGCGGGACCCCGGACTCCCACAGGGATCAGCCGTGGGCCCCGGACTCCCACGAGGATCACCCGTGGGCCCTGGATTCCCTCAGGGATCACCCATTGGCCACGGACTCCCACGGGGATCACCTGTGGGCCCCAGACTCCCGCGGGGATCACCCGGGGACACACGCCGGCCTGTTTAATTATTGTGTGGCGAAAAAAACGTGAACAATGATTTTCCTCAAGATTCCCTTTCTTTTGTGCCAGCCTTTAGCTGGTGCCAAAATCTGGCATGCTTTTAAATTACGATTCATTTATCACTGCTTAGTGAATCACGCTGACTGGCAAAAAATGGCGCGTTTGACGTTTTCTGTCTGATCGGACGTATTTTTTTTTTCCCTAGCTGAAAAAAATGCCTTTTACGGCTGATAAAGCGCTATTACCACTGCTTAGTGAATCGCTCAGCAGGCAGTATCGGTCTTAAAAGGCATTTATCATACTTAAAAGCAGTTATCACTGCTTAGTGAATCACCCCCATTGTATTACTTAAGTTCCCTGTTATGTCCAGAGTTTTACTTTGTTTATTTGAAATCTTTATTTTTGTTTTGTGTCAGTTTGAATGTACTGTATTTGTTTTTTGTTGATTAATGCACATTTGTGTCGGGGACCTCAGCTCCGTGTTTCCAGGGCCAGGGGGCGACACTTGAGGAGGCACCTAGCACAGGTACGTCAACATGGGTCCCTGGTTGGCTGGGTGTCACTTTGGCGAGTGTTTTTGACATCTATATGTATATAAACTCCATTTGTACTCCTTGTTTGTTATGTCTGATGATGATGGGATCATATCAAAGACTTGGAAAGAAAAGAAAGTTCAGGTGCTGTTTTCTTCAGGTCTATTGTTCATGTTCTTGATAAACACAAATGCAGCATCTGCAAAGAACCTGTAAGCGATCGGTCCTGAGTTTGGCTGGAACTCTCCCTAAACAGCAATTGGAATCACCTGGTTCTGATCTCAGACTCCTGTTTGTCTTGATGCTGCTTGCTGTGCAGCTCTTCCCCTACTGGCTGTCTATGCTATTTAGGGTCAGCCCTTCCCCCCAGGAAGCGGCTGAGCATAACTCCTGAATTCTTTCATTCGTGTAACCTCTGCTTATCACAAGCACCTCTTCTTGGCCTTCTTGTGCTGAAGCCTTGTGCTGAAGCACTGGACACCCAGTGCTATAGCTTCCCTGTCCCTGTTTCCTGTCTGCATATTCCCTGCTTCCAGAGGCCTTCATTACTCGCAGTTCCTACCCTGCTTCGGAAATCCGTTCCTGTGCTGAAGTGCTGGATCCCCAGCGCTATACAGTAGCTTGATTTTTCCTGCATACCCTGCTTCCAGAAGGCCTTCATTGCTTCCAGTTCCTGTCCTCCTTCCACAAGCCATTCCTATGCTGAAGCTTCTACGCTGAAACATTTCCTGGTACCAACCCCAGCCTGTGACCTTGACCATCGCTCCTGTGCTGCCTGCCTTGACCCCAGCCTAGATAACGTTTACCTTGCTATCTCCAACCCCGATCCGGCTACCCACGACGACGGAATCCACAATCTGGACCCAGCTTCACGGACTCTGGTCGGTGTTTCTCTATCCCCACCTCAGCCCCTCGGTCCGGTCCTGGTTTGTGGCGAGCACCTCCGTTACAGAACCTTTTTTTGTTGGAAGGAGTGCATTCCTCTTCCTTTGTTTTTTTATGATGGAAAGAGAAGCAAGGATTTAGTATAGTGTTGGTTGTGGAACTGAAATTCATGGAATGGCAAACCAGACAAGAATGAACTCTGGTATTCTTGTGTGCAGTATATTGAGGGATTAGGATGGAGAAGTTAAGAAGAAGAATCAGTTTAACTATTTGAGTTTGTATTCTGTTGTCCGTAAGCTTATGTGCCAATCTATTTTTTTGATTAACTGGGAGGGACTGCTACTGGTATTATTTGGTTCTCCGTAATATTATCTTTACAAATATTATACAAGCCTTTTTATCACCACCAGGTGGTATTTAATGAAATTCAACAAAGTTTTATATTTGGTGTGTGGTTCACTGTGTTGTTAGCTTTCACCAGATGAAGAGGCTCGTCCTCTAAAATGTGCCTGCAATAAAAATGTAACAGAGAAGTGCACGCACGCAGCCGGAGATCATGGACGCACAGAAAGAGAGCGCTGTGCACAAGGACGGCTAAAACCCCACACACGTAGGGTAAATCGATCCCAACTGCCCCCAAAAATATCCCCGTCACCCAGAGCAGGCATGCCATCCAAGCCTAAAAGGTCACCCTCAAAAGACGTTTCTCAATTTTTGTAAATGGAGACCCCACCCGAGTCACCAGAACACGGCGTCGCTCCCCCCAAAAGTGTCGAGTTTGAATCAGGCGTAGAAGATGAAGGTTTTGTCTTGCTCTCGAGAAGAGACATGGCTGTCTTTATTAAGGACATCAAATCCACTTTCCAAATGGATACTCAGAAAATCCACATACGTGTATGAGAAGACATTTGTGGATTTTCTGGATCTCAGTTTGGATATCACCGAAACCCAAGCGTCCAAAAGTATTTGCAACAGTGGCAGCATTGAGGCATAATAAATCTAAACCTGCCTTATACTCAGTATGTGTGTTACTCATACAACACTCTGACACAATTTGCTGCCGGCTGAATGAGCCTGAAGTTACTCCGGCTGAAGGTCAACCTGTTTTGACCCCTTGAGACATTCCGATGTGCCTAGAAGTGGCGCAGGTGAAAGAGCTATGTGTTCCTATGTAACCCCCCCCCCATGTTGCACCTTCTGTGGCAAACATGTTTATGCTTTTGAAGTCTTTTGTTAACTTTTTTGCTTTTACATTTTTACATATGTCTTTTTACATGCACATTAGTTTTCCCTGTGCGGGTTCCCATAGACTACCATCTGCTCACCCCTTTCAGATGCCCTGTATGCATGGATATGAAACGCAACAGGGTCATTCTTAATAGGATGTTGTAATTAAATGTCCCTCGTTCTTACAATCTTCCATTAAACATATCGGTGCTATTACAATACATAGTTACATAGTTACATAGTAGATGAGGTTGAAAAAAGACTTCCGTCCATCAAGTTCAACCTATGCTAAATTTAGACAACAGATACTTTATCATATATCTATACTTATTGATCCAGAGGAAGGCAAACAAAAAACCCCATTAAGGGGAAAAATGAATTCCTTCCTGACTCCAAGAATTGGCAATCGGACTAATCCCTGGGTCAACATCCTTCCCATGTATACTTATTTGGTATATCCCTGTATACCTTTCCCATCTAAAAAGATGTCCAACTTTTTTTTGAACAAATCTATTGTATCTGCCATCACAGTCTCCATGGGTAATGAATTCCACATTTTAACTGCCCTTACTGTAAAGAACCCTTTCCTTTGTTGCTGGTGAAATCTCCTTTCCTCCAACATTAAGGGATGGCCCGAGTCCTTTGTACTGCCCGTGGGATGAATAGTTCTTTTGAAAGCTCCTTGTATTGTCCCTGAATATATTTGTATATAGTTATCATATCCCCTCTTAGACGCCTCTTTTCTAATGTAAATAAATCTAATACGTTTGTGAAAAAAAAAAAAAATCCTCAGGAAGGGACACGTACTCCCAAGAGTTGCCATAAATGCAAGAACGTACAAACGCAGAACCGCACTGACTGGCTTGTGCAACATCGAGGCCTCTGGAAACACCATTTTAAAAATTTGGATGCAGCCTGTCACCCTTTGTTCGAATTGTAACGACTGAATATGATTGTGACGTTTGGCAATTTGTTGTTGAGAAAGTTGTAATTTTTGCTAAAAACAAAACCTTGTGCGGATATTTTTGGATATTTGCCATGTTTGGAAATGTCCCAGAATGTTTCGAACATCTCCACTCCTGGGAACCTTAACATTTGTACTGTTTTATAATCATCTGTAACTGTGTTTCCACTTTAGGAGCTGGAGAAGGTTTACCAAAGGAAACAGGTGAGTCCTATTAATTCTTACACTTATTACTACGCTGTGCCATACTGCAAAGATTGTAACTGTTCCATAGTTGGTATCTATTGAAAGATCATCCCCGAAGTCTATATAACCTCTAATTGCTCTGAAGTTTTCAAGCTGTACTGAAAAAAATTGTTTTAGCCATGTAACAAAATCAACAGTAACTATTTGAGTGACCTATAATTTGCAGGCAACATTGTTATTTTTGCCACAAGTCCAGAAGACCTCCAGCAACAAATCAGAGAACTCACTGATGCAATGTCAGGAGTATGGAACCCTCTGGTAACACAGAACCCCCCAAAACAGCAAACGACTGGAATAAGTGAAATTGTTCATGTTTAATGCTCACATAAAGCTTGTTACATAAAAGGCAAAATAAAACGTTGTCTGCAAAGCCAGCAGAGCTCCATGCAAAAGCAATGCTCGCCAGGGAAAGACAGTGCAGGAGACAAGAAGTGCAAGGGAAACACAAGGCAAAACAAAAATGTCTACAGAGCTACCTACATACAAAGCAAATGTAGCCAGGAAAAAACAAAAGAGCAGGGGCAACACGTACAAGGGGAAAACAAGGCAAAACAAAAAGGTCCTTGCCAAATCTGCAGAGCTAAGTGTATCCAAGGAATTGTTGCCAGGGAAAGACAAAGAGCAGGGGGCAAGAGAATGGCCAGACTGCTGCGCAGGAACAAAAGGTTGACAAGCAACAGCTACAGTAGCAGGCTGGGTGGGGTTTATATACCCTAAGCTAAGATGGGAGATTCTACTTCCTACTTGCCCATGGCCTGAACTTGACTCCTCTGTGCGCCCCTATAGGTCTACAGGGAATATAGTGGGAAGGAATCTTGACATACGAGCACGAATATAGAACCTCCATATCAATTTCAGCCAGGCCAAACGGAAGTTTAACAAATAATGCATCAACTCTACAAAGATCAAAATAAATGGAATACGTGTAAGTCGAAGTAATAAGAAGTTGAAAACGATGTCTACCTTAGACTGCAAGTATCAATGGATGGGATACTTTCAAATTATATTGAAAGGAGACTGAAGATGGGATGGAGTACATTTGGAAGAAGAAAGGCAACCCCGGGAGCCTTCTATTGTGTCTCCAGAGGAACGTGTCCGACACATGTATTTTGCCTGTGCTCATGTGTGGATGTGAAGCTTGAACCCTAAATACGATGATAATTTAGAAGCTTGAGACAACTCAAAAAATAAGGAAAGATGTTTTCTGGGTATTGCTCAGAGAGACAAGAAAAATAATCCATGGCATTGGAAGCAAACAAAAATCTGTGACATGATGACATGGGCGAGGACATTAAAATGGTAGTGGGCCGGACATGTCACAAGAAGAAATTACCATAACTGGACAAAGATTGTATTCAACTGGATTCCAAGTGATATCAAAAGACCAAAATGACGCCCCCAAAAGTAAGACAAAAACACTTTCTCCAACTACAAGACAATATCTATTCTCCCAATTCTATCCAAAGTGTTCAAGAAATGTGTCCACTCCCAATTAAGTGATTGCTGATATATCAAGACAAATTTCCTTAGCTAACTCCAATCTGGCTTTTGCCAAAAACCCTCCGCTGTAACTACCATCCTAAGTACGAATAGAGGATGAAGAGGTGGATCTGGCGGTGCAACTGCTCATGAGAAGAAAAACTGCAGACCGGGACTTCTAACTGGATACAAAAAGCTTTATTGGCACGTAGTAGCAAGAAGACTAACTCTTACGCGTTTCGCTCGTCACTCCACGCTTTATCAAAGAGTACATGTAATGGGAACACGGGACTCCTTAAAATACCCACACTTCCCTGCGGTGTAGCCAATAGGGGCTTGGTATGCATTTAATTTATTCCACCTACTCAAGAATGAACTCCTTCCCACTGAAGGTGGGGGTTGAGGAGGTATAAGCTTCACGCATAGGGAAGAAGGGAAACATAAAACAAACATAGATAAACAAAGACTTTAGGAGACCACCAGAAAGAAATGTTATGGATTTTTTTATTAGATACACTCAGTCCATTTGGAATGAATATAGACTGGGAACTCCAACATTTTTTATAATAAACTCTAGTTTTTCAATATTGGTTCAACCCCTCCCCCACCCCCCTATCCGCACACCCCACCCCCCTTTCCCTCCCCCCTTTTCCTTCCCCTCCCCTCGTTTCTCGGGCTCCCACCCGAAAAATCTTTCATTTTTATTATATTTCAATTCTTTTAATATGAAGGATTCATGTGTACATGTTCATCTTGTTATATGATAGGGTTGAAATATATATGTATATACCTGTTATTTTTTCTGAATAAGTTTATACCCTGAAACTGTTTCCATTGGGCGTTTTTAAGATTTAACAAACAAAAACACTTGATCATTTTCTAACAACGTGAATCAATTTAATGAAGCTTATAAGATAATGTGGAACTCTGAGCTTAATATAAAGCTGAAGGCATTAAAGGGAACAGCAAATGGGTGCTTAGACACCAAAACTCAGGTCAGGAGATAGGATAACATGAACAAGGTAGTCAAGCACACCAAAAATAGTTTAATCAAAAAAGTGATTTAATGACTAAAAAGAGCCATAAAAGAAAACACAATGTACCTCGATTTTTTTTTATCACCTACCCGAGGCTTGAGTTGGTCCTATGTTGCCTATGTATATAATGCCTATAGATATACCAACTAATACTATAAATGTCAGAGGTTAGGGGTGTGGGGTCAGAGGTAGGTCCCCCTGGAAGCCAAACGTGGTGCAGACAATATTAACCTCTTTGGTGCCTCTGGTATACATTGGTAGCCAGGTGGTAATGTATTTTCTGCCATCGGGTTTGCAATAACTGTTACTATTTATGGTAGAAGTATATGATTCCCTCTCCCATTGCATCGCTAGCGGTAATTAATGACTATTTTTCAGTGGCACTAATTACTGTATCGTGATCGCCATTTTTATTTTGCGCAATGTACTTTTTTACCACAGTTTTGATGACTTGGGCCACAACGGTAAAAGCACAAAATATTTTTTTTTCTACCGGGTGCGATGTGAACTCCTGATTTAACTCCTGATTTAACAGAGTCTGATGTACCTAGGCCTATGAGTAATAGGCAGCTGGAAATCACACAAAAATGTTGGAGTCTTGACACCCTATTCTAAATTTCTGCTACTTTACAGATGTAGCCAGTCTTACTGTACCCAGCGCCGCTATCGTGCGCAGTACTGTGACTGCGCCGATTGCGGCATGTGAGGGTTAACGCTGCATGAGGTCCCCACAGCGCCATCATGGCTGTCACCACCCCCTGCCCTGCGTTTTTTCTGAACTTTTGGGTGTCACGGGTGACCAATGCTTTTAACACCAAAATACCCGGATCCTTTGATTGAGCAAAGCAAGAGATAAAATAAATTGTAATTTACTTACAGAATGAACACACACGATTATTGTCAAAAAAACACTTGAAATACACTTACTAGGACGGGGCAAAACGAAATCTTCTTTTCCCAAAACGAAATCTTTAGAAAAAGAGTCTTTAGGCACAATTTCCCAGGAGCGGGAGTTGTGCACAAATAAAGCGGAAAACAGTCTTTAGGATAGGGGGCGTCTCGCAACCCCTGTTTCTCCTCTGCAGCTGCTTACTTCGTTCTACCGCCATAGAATTGGTTCTGGATTCCTTAGTTCTTACGAACTCTTCACTTGGGTTACGATGTTGCAAAGTTTAAAAATCCTTCTTAGATGAATCTGACTCACGATCGGCTGCAGGGATTTTTATGCAGTAAAAATCCCTATCTGTACCCTCTGCAGCCAATCTCGTTCGTGGGAATAATATTCCCACCTATCCCAGGGTTGCACTTACTTGGCAAAACCTGGCAGAGGGTTTCATAGTTTGCTAAAGATATGTGCGAACCTGGCACCTTTGCCGCCTAGCATACCAGACCAATCCCCCTTCCCTGGTGACATTTTGTCTGAGTTGGCCGGACATCTGGGCCATTTGCTAAGATGGGGAATGCATGAATTACCCCTCCCCACTTCACACCTTAAGTCGGCTAAGGCTTTCAACTGCGGGCTTTTGCAGACATTGGGGAACCAAACCAGAGGGGTGGCTGAGAAGCCCTAGTTACATATGCATTGCTCATCCCTCAGGAATTTCCTGCCAAGCATTTCTAAAGTACCGCAATTACAATCTTGAGTGTTTCCCTCTGTTCCGGCCGTCTGACGGAAAATCCCCTTATGCCCATAATGTTAGAACTATTAAAATAGGGGGACTTTCATTCATCAATTTTTATGAAACTTTATAAAAATTGCGTTATAACCTTTTTTAGATTTTACTCCCTCAGCGCTCACAGCAAATCTCAGCGCTCTAGGACCTTCCTAGCAGAAGTTAGCTAAACGCTTATGCGCTGTGCTGCAGGCTGCTGGGTTTTAAAACCATTTTTCCTTTGCGCGTTTACAGGGAAACACTGTTATAGAAATACATTGCATAGTATAAATCCCATTATTCTCGCCACCTTATACCGGGTGGGAGACACAGAGACATTTTTTATTAAAAGCACAGTGTTACTGCCATTACTGGGTCGCAGAGCTGACAATCACAATTCCCCAATATGGCTCAGGGGCACACAGCCTGGCATAATACCTTTATTTACTGGCCTGGGTACCCCTTCACCGTCACATTGGGCTCCAGAAATAGTGAGACCGGCTACATCTGTATATGCATTCTCCGCCATTCCTGTCTCGCCATTTTACCTATGGTATAAACTATCACTTTCTCAAGAAAAAAAATATCTTAACAATACATGGTGTTAGTGCAAATAAAAAACAATATGAAATGTTCACTTTTATATATTACCATAATTACTGTGTTTGGTACGAAGTATTATCGTATTGGCAAGTATTTAATACTAGCTGAAAGTCCCAGGCCTTGCTCCGGAATTGTAAGAAACCCCAAAATATTGAGATTTCTAAATGAATAATTAAATGTTTTAGTTTCTTAATAAATTCAAATGTATGTATTTTTATTCTAATGCTGTTGGGTAAACTATATTTTAGTTTTTTCCATACACATTTTTCCAGTTCCCTCTCTGGAGCATCCAACATAAAGTTAACCAACGTGTAAAACATGGGTTTTCTAAATCCAGTCCAGCTACGTACAATCCTGGCGCATTTGGTTAAAATCAGTGCAGTTTTGAAAGGTTCTGTCCGCCATCTTGATTGAAAATGGCACCCAATTGTATCCAAACACAGACAAAAACCTGCTCCTTGATCTCGGGAATCATAATGCTAAATTTGGTTATGATATCTTAACAGGTATCCAAATGCATAACAAACAGACAAACAGCTTTCCAAAATATATAAGGCTTTAGCTTCCTCTTACAGGTGACGATTTCTGTCCCACTCTTTTTATCCACCACATTGAATGGAGCCTGTAGAGTTAAAATGACATAACATTATTTTTATCGTTGTAGTGAGACAATATCACAGTAACATGCCCTCTGTATTAATCTATGGCATTCGAGCATTTCAGAAGTTTTCTTTGAATTCAGCTAGTTTAAATGTCGCTATTCTGACTTTCTAGAAATGTGTTAATATATTGAGTTTTAAAGCTTGAGTGATTTATCAGCCCTCTCTGTCTGTTATAATGCAAACCTTACAATATGCTTTTTCCCTCCAAAAAACACAGGGAAGGGCTCTGAGATTCATAACAGATGGGGTGAGTGGACATTTAGAAAAATGTATGTACTGATCGTTGTAACCTGCAGAATCAAGCTACTGTATATTCTTGCAGCCTTTGCGGGAGAAACCTGGATAGTATTTACTCTCTCTGTAAAACAGTTCTGCAGAGCATTACTTTGAAATGTCTCACCCTCCTTGGGAAGCCTGTATAATGTAAATAGGAGACATGGAAGGGCAATGAACGGAAGAGCTTGCGCTGCACCTACACACTACATAACAGAGTACATGCTGGATCACAGCTATTACATGTGTGTGCAAGTGGTGTGTGGGGTCACTGCAGAGGCTGCATGTTTTCTGTAATCTGTTTTTATGGGACTTTTGCTCGGTGCAGTCTTAGCTGTAGAAAGTAAAAAGCGGGTAATCAGGCGGTGCACAGCTGCCGTCAGGATATGAATCAGGGAGTCCACACGCTATAGATCTAAAAGTCTATGTTTAATGAGTGCATGACAGCACGAAACAAACTGCTAGAAGTTCCTTTTTACTGTCTTACCTGCATGGGCTGGAGCACGCATCACAGTACCCGGATCAGAGTACCTTCAATTCAACTATTGATCAGAAGGTGATGTGTCAAGATTGTGAGTACATACCCTTCTTTTCCTCCCCGCAGTGGGACTGCTCTTTGTGTGTGACCCTGGGACAGTGAGGGTAGTGGCGGGGGACTGCGGTGTGTGTTGCCGGTCATAGTCTCCTGGCTGGAGACACGGCACCGCCGTTTATATCTATCCCCCTTACCACTTAAATACCCCGTCCAGCAGAAGAGCTGCTATCACACAGAGCACATACAGGGCTTATTTATACTCATTATCCTATATGGTTGGACTCTAATGGGAACTGTTTATTACATTGTTTATCCAGTGGATTTCGTCTGGATTATGTGTAGTGATTATTTGTGCACAATTCTGGCAGCATCAGTCATACCCTGAAGCAATTCTGGGACACTTTGCATCTATTAGCTGCAGAAAGGGGTGAAACGGTAGAGATCCGTTTAGCGGAATTTCCCGAGCTTTTCATTCAAAATCCGTCCCGCGGTGTAAAGCTGATGACGGATTTTACCAGCCCACGTGTGGATTGCTGAATTCGTGGATTGGATTCTTAAAATGCATCAGCGGTTTGCGGGGAATCCGTGAATTGGATAGTCGTAGATAAAAAAAAAAAAACAATGCGGAAAAAGCAAATCGCCCGTTTTCACATTGATTCGTGGAAATCCGCGGACCATAGGAACCGACAATCCGCGGCGGATACAAAATCTCACCCCAAAATTCACCCATCTCTACTTAGCTATACACATTTTGTGTGTGTTAGAAGTTAGGCATAACCAGGTATTTATATGGGTGTAGCCAGGTAACCTCCTGTCTCCCCGCGCTCCCCTTTCCCCCCTCCACCCTCAGTATGTTATGCAGGGCAAAGGAGTTGCCGGTGGTTTTCGCCCCAGGGCGCCGCCATGTTGGGCGTGCGCGGGCACGAGTGCAGAGTAGCGCATGCACAGAAGCGGCGAGGGCTTGGAAGAGCCACGAAGGTTGCGCATGAGCGGGGAAGGTCGTGGCGGCCATTAGAGTCATGCATGCACAGTGTCCTATGCGCACGCGGTCACAATGTTAATCAGGCAGCTCAGAGACTACAACTCCCATGATGCTTAGGGAGAAAGCTGCCTGGTGACCCACGAGAGCCAATGGGATGGCTGAATTGCTTCTGAAGGAAGGAAGGACTACTGCCTGCTGGGAGAGGAAGTCAGGAGTCAAGACCTGGAACCTGAAGGTGCAGGTTAGGTCCACGGAGCAGTGCTCCAGGGACTAGGCCAGAGGTAAATCCCCAGGGCCCAGTTAGTCCCCTGCGACACTGTAGAGAAGTTATTGTATGTTATGGGGAAGGCCTTAAGCAGGGACTCTTTCACTATATTCATAGAGAGAGAGAGATGCTGCAGGACAATGCCTGACTGTCAGTACAGCGTGTAGCTGAAAGAGGATCTGACTTCATAGCAGAGACTATTTGCAAAGGGATCATCCGGCTGGGGATCCCTCCCCTGGGGAGTCATCGTGTGTATCCATTACTGCAGAGAGCAGCGCAGTGCGTCGTGGGATGATGTTGCGGGGCTGCTGATCATCCAAGGATTATCCTGGTTAGGACAATAACCAGGAAGGTAGTATATTATGTGCACCGACGGGCTCCAACACAGGGAAGCGCTATCACTCACACTCACCTTATTGTTTGAGGACACTCAAGGGATAAGTGCCAAAGCACCTTGCTATTCACAAGGGACTAAGGGTGATGCCATGATGGACATGTGGGCTGGGGGATGGTATGCCTTCAGAGTGAAGCAATGTTACAGTATGTGATGATGTGTTAATGATATGCCAAGGATATTATGATGTTTAGTAAATACTGTTCTCATTCAACTGTGTGTGTATTTACTGTATGGTTGTTCTGGTGAGGGCACACTCCCACCACGTTGGGATGCCTCATCAGTGGAGGCGCTGCACCGAGTGTTAGTATACCCCAGGCTCCCAGTGGCGGAGGCTCAGGCCTCTCGTGAGCCTCACAGGTACAGCAGCATCAGTAGTTACAGTACCCCAGGGATACACCCGCTACATGGGGATAAAGAAAGCAGAGGGGGCTGGCATCACCGCTACCTAAATTATCAGTATTTACTTCCTTGACATTCATTATTTCATTGCATATAGTATTTCATCCATCCTAGATTTGTTTCTTAGTTGTTTTTTTAACTGCACTCCTGAGACTGTAAATGCACACTCATTTCACACACATTCTCTGAGCGTGTCACTTCCGGCCCTTCTCCTGTCTCTTAGGCACTGTGTGTTCATTGGCTGTGGGGGTCCTGGGTGAGTGGGAAGAGCAGTGCGATTCCGGAGGAAGTTTGCATTGTTACTTCACTCTATACATTGACGTTCTTCGATTAAATAGACTGACATACAAATGCAATATAATGTAAAGACCCCACTAAACCAGTGTTATTGTCCCCTTTATCATGCCATCTAGAATCCTTCTGACATGTCACAACAATGATTTCAGCTGCTCGTATGCACCAATTGCGACCGACTCCACTTGTTGGCAGTGACCAGGCACACACGTGACAGAGGGCGAATGTAAAGTGAATAGCGACCAAATGCTTATCTTAAGGCACCACTCAGCTACTCGCTACCCACACTTAATTCATATCATTTTATTTAAATGGTGAAAATAAAAAAGCAATAACTCGTCTATTTAAAGCTGCAGACCAAGCAATATCCTACGTGTGTGTGTTTTTTTATAAATCAGTTCTGTACTATGAGAAAATACTTGTAGCATTTAAAAATTACACAAAAATATCTCTGTGCAAGGAAAAATCAAGCGCAAATAATATCACAACAGATCAAATGTAACACAGATGATATACTATCCTTAATGAGTGCAGCTCCTGACATAGAATTCAAACCAAATTCAATCAGCAAACGAAGGAGAAACAGGTGCGCAAATCACATCAGGACATGTAAGAGAGACTAAAAACACCAAATAGTGCAATATTGTCTACTTCAGCAAACTAGCTTCAATGCTGGAAGTTCTATAAAATGTGCACTTACGTGTTTAACGTGAAATCAGAGGCCCCTGAGGAAGACTTTAAAGTGGAAACGCGCGTTGGGTGATATCAGTGACCACTAAAGGAGCCATTGTTGATGACATCTGGAGTGGAGGACAACTTTAATCAGCCCAGTACCTGCTGTGACGGCCGTGGAGCGGATGCTGTTTGCTGTGAATATTTTGTCTGACCCTGTGACCCAGTGTGGTCTGAATGCTCTCAAACAAAGGCACTTATGGAAGTGGAATACTTTGTGTTTTTAACATTAAAAACAGTACTATACTATTTTGCTTTTCCCCTCTTTTTGTATATGGAATTTCTCCCTCTATGTGGATCTGGAGTACCTGTCTGGAGATATAAGTTGGTAACTTTGAATAACCACAACGCTCTGATTTCACGTTAAACACGTGAGTGCAAATTTTATAGAACTTCCAAAAAAACATCTCTGAATTACATTTTTAATGTATTATAATGTAACAAGCATTTTTGTTTCTATTGCAACCATTTACAAAGTCACATCCCCTTCCTCTTCTAAAACAGGCCCCGGCACACCCCTTTTTGAGCCCTGCCCTCTCTCTAGCAGTGCACCTATTGTATCGAGTGACTGCCTGGTCACATGATCTTCCCCACAGAACTTTGCATCTTTGGTTATCTTCTGCTGCACTGACAGCCATTTAGTAAACCCCCCGTGCCGAATCTTCGCCGATCAATCACAGGGGAATGGATTGATCGGCAACTTGGCTAATTACTTATCATTGTGTGGATTGTATTGATGCACATATTAAATGGGTAAAATAAAAAAATAAGAACGGCAGCTTGCACTGCTGCTTTAAGTCATAAATTACATGCCAAATTGCATGATACGTTGACAGGTAACTAGTAAGAGAGCTTCTTAAGATCCTCATTTTACTGAATTCACAATTTCACATGTGACTCATCCATAAAATAATGACATCTTGTCAAAGACCAAGGACCCAGAAGAGTGAGCGTGTCTTCCAATGTGCGAGACTGACAATCCTCAGCTAATCTAATACTAATAATATATTCCTGTGCGTTTCATATGGGTAATATAATAAATATGTTTCCCAGTTTTTTTCCGATCATGTTTATGTATTTATCATTTTTCACACGTTGTTTAAGCAGCAGTCCACGTTTTGTCATAAACAAATGTTTATGTAGCTGTAAATACTGTAAATACCCACATAAGGGGGCATCACAATACTTCTCAGTCAGTTTGAGAACAACTGCAAATTAAATACAATTATTTTGTTACACAAAAGACCGACAGGAAAAAACAGAGTTAATAATAATAATAAAGGGTTGCAGTAAATGAACCAAGGTTATACACACAGTTTACAGATATTTAATGGGCTGTTAAACCTATGATTATGGGCAAAAGTAACATTTACAGACAGGTAGGATAGGCCTGGAATGTGTTAGAATAATTTATTATATTTCAAACAGTCCAGGAGGAGCAATTTATAGGGAAATAAGAAACAAAAAAACAGTGCAGATTTAAGTGCAGACGTTGAGACTATGATGAATTAAAATGTCAATATCTTGGCTCTGCCGGTCTTTCTACTCACAAGATGTAAGTGGTAAGTAAGCAGTTGGCAGATAGGGCTGCCACCCCAGGTTGTGGCTGTGTGCTGTGGGATTCCCTCCAGGCTTATTTCCTCAGAGTGACCACGATATACATAAGGGAAGAAACAAAGCTACATAGCGCGATCTGTCTTCTAATAAACTTTATAAAAAATGTATAAGCATATAAAATTTGCACTTACAATGTGCCAAAATTAAAAACGCATTTATCACAATCACAGTGATTCTAGGGGGTACTCCGCCGATCTCACCGCCTCCTCTCTGGCTCTGGATGTCAGTCGTCTGCAGCCTGGGACTCTCAGCTCAGCTTCTCCTCCGGTGCGTGTGACGTCACTGCTCAGTGGAAGGTACAGCTACGGATCCCTCACTAGACCAAAAAGCCACTCTACGCGTTTCGCCCAGCTTAGCAAGCTGTCAATGGCTTCGTCAGGAGTGTGTGAGTGTTAGGGTTAATTGTTGTGCTTATATACCCTCTCTGGTCTTGTTAAACAATCAATGCTGACAATTAAATCAGCGCTATGGTGACTAATCTATACACAACTGTTCTATATAGGATTAACATTTTTTACACATATAAAACCATTTAACATGCTTTAGTTCTTGATGAAACATCATTCTCATAGATATACTAAATATCACTATATTTATATTTATGGTATTATCCATCTACAGGAGACTTACACCTATTTACCAATTAGATTATGTTCAGTGTGTAGAATATAAGATGCAATTTACTAATCTATTTCATTTTATAATTAGCAACTTCATAGTGAAAGTAGGTTAGTTCATATCTTCATGTTTGACAATTCCTATTAGGACTTGTATTAATCTCTATTCTTAGAGAGATCCTTCAAACAATGTACATAGTGTAAACTACATTTTTAGGGGGGAATTGGTTCATTCTATTAGGAAACTGCTGAAGTTGGTCAGCAGTTGCAGAGGGGGGTTTTAATTTGTATTATTAAGTAGTTCATAGTGCAGCTGGATTTATGCAGCAAGGATTACTGAGACCCAATATTTATTTATTTAAACTGTTTTTGCATCTAGCAAGACAAAGGAAAAAATTGCTTCTGTATTTTTAATTTTATATAGCAATGCAGATGACTCAGGGAAATTTTGGTGGAATTCAGATGTTATAATTAACTATTTCTAATGTTACCTGGCACTAAGGAAATCCTCAGGGGGAATATAACTAAATGGCAATTATGAATATCCATTAGAATTTAATGAATATTATCTTATGTGAATAACTACAAATTTGGGTGGAAAATTACATTTCATTTACACTTTTTTATATATAAACAACCAAAGAACACGACTTACAATTGGACATGTTTTGTCAAATATAAAGATCTCTGGGAATAGATCCCTATAATGATCGCATCACAGATATATGATGACTCCAATACATTTGTACATAATGTCATATCATGAAATATTATACAATATCTAACTTTCAATGCCAATAAACATTGTGTGATGACAATATCTGCAAACACACACAGATAGGATGAATTGAGCCTAGAGGAGAAAAAACAGAAAGGCAAAAAAGGGGGGAGGGGGGGGGAAAGCATGTTAAGTAGTACATTCAAACTAGGAAGGGTGTCAGATCTATTTCAGCGTTTAGGCCCCTTGGTGTCATAGTTTTTAGGCGGTGAATCCAGAACGCTTCCCTTCTCAATAGTTCCAGACCCCTATCGCCACCCCTCCAATGTGGCAGAACATGCTCTATAGCTTTGAAATGCAAGCCTGTCGGTTCACCAGCATGGAAATCTGAAAAATGTTTTGGAATACTATGATTCTGCAGCTTCCTATGAATCCCACTGATGTGTTCTAATATTCTCGTCCGTACAGGCCTTATGGTCTTTCCAACATATTGTAACCTGCAGGAATATTCCAAGAGATAAACTACATGGTCTGTCCTGCAGGTCATAAAACTTGATATTTGGAAGCTTTCGCCTGTAACATTTGATACGAATTGATTTTGGTCAGATGATTTAAACCGACAGGCTGTGCATGTCTTGCACCCAAAAAACCCTTTTGTGTTCAGCCAGCTTTTATCCGTACAGTTTTTATTACTTCTCAATGCACTAGGTGCCAGTTTATTTTTGAGGTTATTGGCTTTTTTATAGACTATACTAGGTCTATCAGGTATAGCTGGACCTAAGACAGGGTCGTTTTTTAAAATATCCCAATGTTTAAATAGGATTTTTTTGATAGCATTTGCCTCCCTATTATAACCCGTAAGGAAAGCATATTCAAAATTTCTATTCTCCTTTTTTGTCTTATTTTTCACTTTCAATAGGTCAGATCTTTTCATATTTCTAACTTTTTCCCTAGCACTATTTAGAAGTTTCTCGCTGTATTTCTTCTCCAGAAATTTGCTTTGAATCCTATCTGACTGTGTTTCACATTCATCAAGATCTGTACAATTCCTTTTGATGCGTATCAACTGGCTGACTGGAACATTGTCCATCCATCTCGCTAGATGGCAGCTGTCTCTCCTAATAAAATTGTTTTTATCAGTGTCCTTGAAGTGTGTTCTTGTCTTTAGCATCTTATTTTCAACATAGATATTCAAATCTAAATAATTCACCGCTGTGTGACTACACTCATTGGTAAAAGAAAGGTTGTATGTGTTCTTATTCATGTTGTCTAAGAATGTAATAAGTTTTCCTTCTCCCCCACCCCAAATAATAAATATATCATCTATGTAGCGGCGATAGGTGACAAGATCCGCGCCCAGCTCGTTACCACTCCAGATGTTGTCCTTTTCCCAGTCTGCTACAAATAGGTTTGCGTAGCTGGGCGCAAATCTCGTCCCCATCGCCGTTCCACATTTTTGTAAATAAAATGAATCACCAAACCAAAAATAATTGTGATGTAAAATAAAATTAATACTATCAATAATAAAATTAATCTGTGATTCTTGTAAGGTCTCATCCCCCTGAAGGAATCTTTTCGTGGCAGCACGTCCCAGATTATGCTGTATTACTGTGTATAAAGATGCGACATCGCATGTCGCTAAAATAAAATGTTCTTCCCATGTCACATCTTTTAACAAATTTAGCAAAAGAGGAAGACTGTCAGAGGATAGAGAGGCAGACGAAAAAGGGAGAGAAAAAAGAAATGCGAAGTAGAAATTAATAATGTATTCAATCTGAGTGGAGTAACCCTTACAGATCCACAGAAAAGCATTCTCTCCAAAGGTTTATCATTTGCGCCCATGAAGGGGCATAGTAATTTTGATTTGTTCATAGATGCCAATCGGTACCTTAGGAAGTTGACTGTAAAAAGATATTTTTAGGTAGACACACAGAACCCAAAGTGAATATAGAAGTGCCCCCTGTTGTTGAACAGGAGAGACAATTTATCCATACAGGGCTGAGGCCAAAATCATCTTTCTTTCCCCACTTCGCTTCAGGTAATCATTTGGAGGTTTTCTTCCAAATGATTACTAAAGACTTTGAAGACTTGACTAAAAAAGAGAACACACAGTCAAATAAGAGGAAAACTGAAAATCTAACTAAAACTGAAAAAGAAGGTCTAAAACAACTAATGGAAAGGGAAAACCTCATTATAAAACAGGCGGACAAAGGAGGTGGCATCGTCCTTATGGATAAACCAGATTACGAAAAGGAAGCACTAAGACTTTTGGGTGATATGAACACATACAACAAGCTACCTTCCAATCCGATTAAGGAATATACAGGGGAACTTAAAAAACTTCTGGATGGGGGAAGGGAGACAGGCATCCTGGATGAAAAAGAGTACAAATTCCTATATCAGGATAAAGCCAGGATGCCTGTCTTCTACTTCCTTCCCAAGATACATAAGAGTGTAGTCAATCCCCCAGGCCGACCAATTGTCTCGGGGATTGACTCACTAACCGCAAACCTCTCAATGTATATTGATACCTTTTTGCAGAAGTATGTGACTCAACAAAAATCGTATCTGCGAGATACAACGGATTTGCTAAATTTGTTAAAAGATGTGACATGGGAAGAACATTTTATTTTAGCGACATGCGATGTCGCATCTTTATACACAGTAATACAGCATAATCTGGGATGTGCTGCCACAAAAAGATTCCTTAAGGGGGATGAGACCTTACAAGAATCACAGATTAATTTTATTATTGATAGTATTAATTTTATTTTACATCACAATTATTTTTGGTTTGGTGATTCATTTTATTTACAAAAATGTGGAACGGCGATGGGGACGAGATTTGCGCCCAGCTACGCAAACCTATTTGTAGCAGACTGGGAAAAGGACAACATCTGGAGTGGTAACGAGCTGGGCGCGGATCTTGTCACCTATCGCCGCTACATAGATGATATATTTATTATTTGGGGTGGGGGAGAAGGAAAACTTATTACATTCTTAGACAACATGAATAAGAACACATACAACCTTTCTTTTACCAATGAGTGGAGTCAGCGGTGAATTATTTAGATTTGAATATCTATGTTGAAAATAAGATGCTAAAGACAAGAACACACTTCAAGGACACTGATAAAAACAATTTTATTAGGAGAGACAGCTGCCATCTAGCGAGATGGATGGACAATGTTCCAGTCAGCCAGTTGATACGCATCAAAAGGAATTGTACAGATCTTGATGAATGTGAAACACAGTCAGATAGGATTCAAAGCAAATTTCTGGAGAAGAAATACAGCGAGAAACTTCTAAATAGTGCTAGGGAAAAAGTTAGAAATATGAAAAGATCTGACCTATTGAAAGTGAAAAATAAGACAAAAAAGGAGAATAAGCATACAGAGACACTTGCCTAGACAAGTGAAAGTACCCCTTTGGAACAAGCACTCATAATATAATTGATACAAGTAATTGAAAAATTATTAAAAAAAGTAACCTTTATTAGTGTCTGTGGGTAAAATAAGTGAAGTACATAAACACTCAACACAATTAAAACACGTATTAAACTTAATGTCTCTGAGTATGAGTCACAGACTGATGAAGGTAGTGTTTGAATGGATATAGTGTGACTGGCACCATATGCAATAAAATCAAAACAAAAGAAAGAATTTTATTATTGCAATGTAGAATGAATAAGGTGCCTCAGTGTGGTGTGTATATTGTAGATGAAAGGGTCTGGTGTGTGTCACATAAATAAAGTGTCAATCACACCGCTTTCAAACCACATCTGATTAATATGTGGTTCTCTGACAATATGCAGGTTGTAATATATTTAATGCTTATCTTACTAGACCAACATAATCAATGCTGAATGTGGCCTGGTTGGAATCAATTGTCAGAGAAACCACCAAGAGGTTAATAAATATCCTTCAATACAACGCTGGATGAAGTAAAGTATCAAAAAAGGGGGAAGGCTACTACGTAGCTAGGGGTGGTGAGGCTAGATTGTGGAGACTATTGGTATATGATAATACTTATATTGTTTCCCCCTAGTCAGTAATTATTCCAATATTATTATAGCCTCAAATGAGCTCAACAAAATTTACTTAGTAAATAAATAATGAGATAAATAACTGCTCAAGTCCCCTGTGAAGGTAGCAAGTGTATTCATAGAGAGGCTAGCTGATATCTCTAAAATAATGAAGCCAATTATAAAGGGTTAACTTCAGCTGCCTATAAAATAAAGTTCACTCTATATCTGCAGACCTCTATATATGGTATAGGTAGGTGATTGATTTATATAATAGCCGCCCTGTAGGGTCAGTCCATATGAATATTGTATCTGGGCTGGCTATATTAACCTAGACAAATATATTTCAGTAATTGCTTATCATCTAGGGCGAGTACGCCATGTCTGCTGGTTATAGGTGACTAAATGTAGTATAGGTGGTGCCCTGCAGCCACTCGGTGGCATACCCTCTACAATTCAAGGGGGCTGTGGGGGGGCTGCTGTCTCGGAGCATTTAGTTCCTGCTCGCGAGTGGCGGCATCTGTTGAGTCTCCGCCCGGCATGGTGTATTCATGAACACCGCTACCTATACCATATATAGAGGTCTGCAGATATAGAGTGAACTTTATTTTATAGGCAGCTACCTTCACAGGGGACTTGAGCAGTTATTTATCTCATTATTTATTTACTAAGTAAATTTTGTTGAGCTCATTTGAGGCTGTAATAATATTGGAATAATTACTGACTAGGGGGAAACAATATAAGTATTATCATATACCAATAGTCTCCACAATCTAGCCTCACCACCCCTAGCTACGTAGTAGCCTTCCCCCTTTTTTGATACTTTACTTCATCCAGCGTTGTATTGAAGGATATTTATTAACCTCTTGGTGGTTTCTCTGACAATTGATTCCAACCAGGCCACATTCAGCATTGATTATGTTGGTCTAGTAAGATAAGCATTAAATATATTACAACCTGCATATTGTCAGAGAACCACATATTAATCAGATGTGGTTTGAAAGCGGTGTGATTGACACTTTATTTATGTGACACACACCAGACCCTTTCATCTACAATATACACACCACACTGAGGCACCTTATTCATTCTACATTGCAATAATAAAATTCTTTCTTTTGTTTTGATTTTATTGCATATGGTGCCAGTCACACTATATCCATTCAAACACTACCTTCATCAGTCTGTGACTCATACTCAGAGACATTAAGTTTAATACGTGTTTTAATTGTGTTGAGTGTTTATGTACTTCACTTATTTTACCCACAGACACTAATAAAGGTTACTTTTTTTAATAATTTTTCAATTACTTGTATCAATTATATTATGAGTGCTTGTTCCAAAGGGGTACTTTCACTTGTCTAGGCAAGTGTCTCTGTATGCTTAATGATCCTCTCACCCCTGGCACCTAACCACAGACAGTAGCTAGAGCTCTCTATCCTTTCCCCCCTCATTCCCCATTACTACAAAAAAGGAGAATAGAAATTTTGAATACGCTTTCCTTACGGGTTATAATAGGGAGGCAAATGCTATCAAAAAAATCCTATTTAAACATTGGGATATTTTAAAAAACGACCCTGTCTTAGGTCCAGCTATACCTGATAGACCTAGTATAGTCTATAAAAAAGCCAATAACCTCAAAAATAAACTGGCACCTAGTGCATTGAGAAGTAATAAAAACTGTACGGATAAAAGCTGGCTGAACACAAAGGGGTTTTTTGAGTGCAAGATATGCACAGCCTGTCGGTTTAAATCATCTGACCAAAATCAATTCGTATCAAATGTTACAGGCGAAAGCTTCCAAATATCAAGTTTTATGACCTGCAGGACAGACCATGTAGTTTATCTCTTGGAATATTCCTGCAGGTTACAATATGTTGGAAAGACCATAAGGCCTGTACGGACGAGAATATTAGAACACATCAGTGGGATTCATAGGAAGCTGTAGAATCATAGTATTCCAAAACATTTTTCAGATTTCCATGCTGGTGAACCGACAGGCTTGCATTTCAAAGCTATAGAGCATGTTCTGCCACATTGGAGGGGTGGCGATAGGGGTCTGGAACTATTGAGAAGGGAAGCGTTCTGGATTCACCGCCTAAAAACTATGACACCAAGGGGCCTAAACGCTGAAATAGATCTGACACCCTTCCTAGTTTGAATGTACTACTTAACATGCTTTCCCCCCCCCTCCCCCCTTTTTTTGCCTTTCTGTTTTTTCTCCTCTAGGCTCAATTCATCCTATCTGTGTGTGTTTGCAGATATTGTCATCACACAATGTTTATTGGCATTGAAAGTTAGATATTGTATAATATTTCATGATATGACATTATGTACAAATGTATTGGAGTCATCATATATCTGTGATGCGATCATTATAGGGATCTATTCCCAGAGATCTTTATATTTGACAAAACATGTCCAATTGTAAGTCGTGTTCTTTGGTTGTTTATATATAAAAAAGTGTAAATGAAATGTAATTTTCCACCCAAATTTGTAGTTATTCACATAAGATAATATTCATTAAATTCTAATGGATATTCATAATTGCCATTTAGTTATATTCCCCCTGAGGATTTCCTTAGTGCCAGGTAACATTAGAAATAGTTAATTCTAACATCTGAATTCCACCAAAATTTCCCTGAGTCATCTGCATTGCTATATAAAATTAAAAATACAGAAGCAATTTTTTCCTTTGTCTTGCTAGATGCAAAAACAGTTTAAATAAATCAATATTGGGTCTCAGTAATCCTTGCTGCATAAATCCAGCTGCACTATGAACTACTTAATAATACAAATTAAAACCCCCCTCTGCAACTGCTGACCAACTTCAGCAGTTTCCTAATAGAATGAACCAATTCCCCCCTAAAAATGTAGTTTACACTATGTACATTGTTTGAAGGATCTCTCTAAGAATAGAGATTAATACAAGTCCTAATAGGAATTGTCAAACATGAAGATATGAACTAACCTACTTTCACTATGAAGTTGCTAATTATAAAATGAAATAGATTAGTAAATTGCATTTTATATTCTACACACTGAACATAATCTAATTGGTAAATAGGTGTAAGTCTCCTGTAGATGGATAATACCATAAATATAAATATAGTGATATTTAGTATATCTATGAGAATGATGTTTCATCAAGAACTAAAGCATGTTAAATGGTTTTATATGTGTAAAAAATGTTAATCCTATATAGAACAGTTGTGTATAGATTAGTCACCATAGCGCTGATATAATTGTCAGCATTGATTGTTTAACAAGACCAGAGAGGGTATATAAGCACAACAATTAACCCTAACACTCACACACTCCTGACGAAGCCATTGACAGCTTGCTAAGCTGGGCGAAACGCGTAGAGTGGCTTTTTGGTCTAGTGAGGGATCCGTAGCTGTACCTTCCACTGAGCAGTGACGTCACACGCACCGGAGGAGAAGCTGAGCTGAGAGTCCCAGGCTGCAGACGACTGACATCCAGAGCCAGAGAGGAGGCGGTGAGATCGGCGGAGTACCCCCTAGAATCACTGTGATTGTGATAAATGCGTTTTTAATTTTGGCACCTTGTAAGTGCAAATTTTATATGCTTATACATTTTTTATAAAGTTTATTAGAAGACAGATCGCGCTATGTAGCTTTGTTTCTTCCCTTATGTATATCGTGGTCACTCTGAGGAAATAAGCCTGGAGGGAATCCCACAGCACACAGCCACAACCTGGGGTGGCAGCCCTATCTGCCAACTGCTTACTTACCACTTAAATCTTGTGAGTAGAAAGACCGGCAGAGCCAAGATATTGACATTTTAATTCATCATAGTCTCAACGTCTGCACTTAAATCTGCACTGTTTTTTTGTTTCTTATTTCCCTATAAATTGCTCCTCCTGGACTGTTTGAAATACATCTTTCTACTTGGAACCCGGGAACAGGTTCTACCAGAGGGTTTGAGCAGGGATTTATTATTTGAGCACATATTGTTATATAAATATTGCACTATTAACTTGCACGTAATCACTATTATATTTAAGTTGTTAGCGCCTTATATTCACTTATTCACATATAGAATAATTTATTATACTGTAAATTAAAACATATCTAAAAATGCATACATATTTCACTTTAAGGGGGGTATTTATGAAGAGCACACAGTGGGGGAGATGTATCAAGGAACACTTGGAGCAGAATGGGTGCAAATTGTGTCATTTTTATTGTGTCTGTTTGCATCAGTGTATCACGGTCTTTGCGCTGTTTGCGTTACCTTGAGCTTCGGGTAGTAACAATAGGGGAGTCAGGGAGGCGTTACATGACACATTGCAATGAGATGGGTTATACTCTGTGTATCTTGAGCGTCACTTTTGTATCTTGTTTTTGCTTCAAGAAAATCCCCCGGGTCTGAGGGGGTGTAGACTTTTCTGGCCAACAATTTCCGTTTACCCTTTCTTACATCTGTTGCAAAACGGGGGCAGAATATGGAGAATTGCGTCACAGCAAACTTCTTATGCACTTTCTTTAAAGTTGCTACATCTCCCCCATTGTGTTCCATCGTGTAGAAAAGCAAATGATTTTATTAGTGTCACTGGCCACAAATGTATGACACTTATTGTTCTAGTTTCCTACGTTGATTCTGATCTTTTGACAAAGAAGTTAATGGCTCTGACCTCGTGGATTGAAATGAGTCAGAGAGAAATGCAGACAGTTCTTTATTCTATTGCATGAACCACTCCTTCCCCCTAATTTACATTTGCCTCTTGTTTTCAGTTCAAGCAATGACCACAGTCTGCTGCGTGGCACTGGGGATATGGACAATTCAAGCATTTGGTGAGCATGTGTAATGAGATCCAGCACAGCAGGGTGACGGGACACAGCACAGCGGGGTGACGGGACACGGCACAGCGGGGTGACGGGACACAGCACAGCGGGGTGACGGGACACAGCACAGCAGGGTGACGGGACACGGCACAGGAGGGTGACGGGACACAGCACAGGAGGGTGACGGGACACAGCAAAGCAGGGTGACGGGGCACAGCACAGCGGGGTGACGGGACACAGCACAGCGGGGTGACGGGACACAGCACAGCGGGGTGACGGGACACGGCACAGGAGGGTGACGGGATACGGCACAGCAGGGTGACGGGGCACAGCACAGGAGGGTGAAGGGACACAGCACAGCGGGGTGACGGAGCACAGCGGGGTGACGGGACACAGCACAGCGGGGTGACGGGACACAGCACAGCGGGGTGACGGGACACAGCACAGCGGGGTGACGGGACACAGCACAGCGGGGTGACGGGACACAGCACAGCGGGGTGACGGGACACAGCACAGCAGGGTGACGGGACACAGCACAGCGGGGTGGGTGACGGGACACAGCACAGCGGGGTGACGGGACAAAGCACAGCGGGGTGACGGGATACGGCACAGCGGGGTGACGGGACACAGCACAGCGGGGTGACGGGACACAGCACAGCGGGGTGACGGGACACAGCACAGCGGGGTGACGGGACACGGCACAGCGGGGTGACGGGACACAGCACAGCGGGGTGATGGGACACAGCACAGCAGGGTGACGGGACACAGCACAGCAGGGTGACGGGACACGGAACAGCGGGATGACGGGACACAGCACAGCGGGGTGACGGGACACAGCACAGCGGGATGACGGGACACAGCACAGCGGGGTGACGGGACACAGCACAGCGGGGTGACGGGACACAGCACAGCGGGGTGACGGGACACAGCACAGCGGGGTGACGGGACACAGCACAGCGGGGTGACGGGACACAGCACAGCGGGGTGACGGGACACAGCACAGCGAGGTGACGGGACACAGCACAGCGGGGTGACGGGACACAGCACAGCGGGGTGACGGGACACAGCACAGCGGGGTGATGGACACAGCACAGCGGGGTGACGGGACACAGCACAGCGGGGTGACGGGTCACAGCACAGGAGGGTGACGGGACACAGCACAGCGGGGTGACGGGACACAGCACAGCGGGGTGACGGGACACAGCACAGCGGGGTGACGGGACACAGCACAGCGGGGTGACGGGACACAGCACAGGGGGGTGACGGGACACAGCACAGCGGGGTGACGGGACACAGCACAGCGGGGTGACGGGACACAGCACAGCGGGGTGACGGGACACAGCACAGCGGGGTGACGGGTCACAGCACAGCAGGGTGACGGGACACAGCACAGCGGGGTGACGGGACACAGCACAGCGGGGTGACGGGACACAGCACAGCGCGATGACGGGACACAGCACAGCGGGGTGACGGGACACAGCACAGCGGGGTGATGGGACACAGCACAGCGGGGTGACGGGACACAGCACATCGGGGTGACGGGACACAGCACAGCGGGGTGACGGGACACAGCACAGCGGGGTGACGGGACACAGCACAGGAGGGTGACGGGACACAGAACAGGAGGGTGACGGGACACAGCACAGTGGGGTGAAGGGACACAGCACAGCGGGGCGACGGGACACGGCACAGCGGGGTGACGGGACACGGCACAGCGGGGTGACGGGACAGAGCACAGCGGGGTGACGGGACACAGCACAGCGGGGTGACGGGACACAGCACAGCGGGGTGACGGGACACAGCACAGCGGGGTGACGGGACACAGCACAGCGGGGTGAAGGGACACAGCACAGCGGGGTGACGGGACACAGCACAGGAGGGTGGCGGGACACAGCACAGCGGGGTGACGGGACACAGCACAGCGGGGTGACGGGACACAGCACAGGAGGGTGACGGGAAACAGCACAGCGGGGTGACGGGACACAGCACAGGAGGGTGACGGGACACAGCACAGCAGGGTGACGGGACACAGCACAGCGGGGTGACGGGACACAGCACAGCGGGGTGACGGGACACAGCACAGCGGGGTGACGGGACACAGCACAGCGGGGTGACGGGACACAGCACAGCGGGGTGACGGGACACAGCACAGCGGGGTGACGGGACACAGCACAGCGGGTTGACGGGACACAGCACAGCGGGGTGACGGGAAACAGCACAGCGGGGTGACGGGACACAGCACAGCGGGGTGACGGGACACAGCACAGCGGGGTGACAGGACACAGCACAGCGGGGTGACGGGACACAGCACAGCGGGGTGACGGGACACAGCACAGCGGGGTGACGGGACACAGCACAGGAGGGTGACGGGACACAGCACAGCGGGGTGACGGGACACAGCACAGCGGGGTGACGGGACACAGCACAGCGGGGTGACGGGACACAGCACAGCGGGGTGACGGGACAAAGCACAGCGGGGTGACGGGACACAGCACATCGGGGTGACGGGACACAGCACAGCGGGGTGACGGGACACAGCACAGCGAGGTGACGGGACACAGCACAGGAGGGTGGCGGGACACAGCACAGCGGGGTGACGGGACACAGCACAGCGGGGTGACGGGACACAGCACAGCAGGGTGACGGGACACAGCACAGGAGGGTGACGGGACACAGCACAGCGGGATGACGGGACACAGCACAGCGGGGTGACGGGACACAGCACAGTGGGGTGACGGGACACAGCACAGCGGGGTGACGGGACACAGCACAGGAGGGTGACGGGACACAGCACAGCGGGGTGACGGGACACAGCACAGCGGGGTGACGGGACACAGCACAGGAGGGTGACGGGACACAGCACTGCGGGGTGACGGGACACAGCACAGCGGGGTGACGGGACACAGCAGAGCGGGGTGACGGGACACAGCACAGCAGGGTGACGGGACACAGCACAGCGGGGTGACGGGACACAGCACAGCGGGGTGACGGGACACAGCACAGCGGGTTGACGGGACACAGCACAGGAGGGTGACGGGACACAGCACAGGAGGGTGACGGGACACAGCACAGCGGGGTGACGGGACACAGCACAGCGGGGTGACGGGACACAGCACAGCGGGGTGACGGGACACAGCACAAGAGGGTGACGGGACACAGCACAGCGGGGTGACGGGACACAGCACAGCGAGGTGACGGGACACAGCACAGCAGGGTGACAGGGCCCAGCACAGCACAGTAGGGTGACGGGACACAGCACAGCAGGCTGACAGGGCCCAGCACAGCACAGTAGGGTGACGGGACACAGCACAGCAGGGTGACAGGGCCCAGCACAGCACAGCAGGGTGACGGGACACAGCACAGCGGGGTGACGGGACACAGCACAGCGGGGTGACGGGACATCGCACAAGAGGGTGACGGGACACAGCACAGCGGGGTGACGGGACACAGCACAGCGAGGTGACGGGACACAGCACAGCAGGGTGACAGGGCCCAGCACAGCACAGTAGGGTGACGGGACACAGCACAGCAGGCTGACAGGGCCCAGCACAGCACAGTAGGGTGACGGGACACAGCACAGCAGGGTGACAGGGCCCAGCACAGCACAGCGGGGTGACGGGACACAGCACAGCGGGGTGACGGGACACAGCACAGCAGGGTGACAGAGCCCAGCACAGCACAGGAGGGTGACGGGACACAGTGTGACAAAGCCTGACTGCTGTAAGGCCTGTGGAAGAGTTACTGAGACTGTCACCTCACATTTAGTTCAGTTAATGCCGTCTCTAGAACCAGTAACAACTCTGGTTCAAGTCTACAATACAGGATAAAATTATGTTTATTATTACTTGTAGCGAAAGTTCAAATGCTTACAATTTGCAATGACATTAAACTGATTTTTTTTTTAATGAAGGACCCTGGTGAGGTCCCCAGTAAGAAACCTCATGAAGAAATGTGACTATCATTAGTGCACTTGGACTCACACACATAAAGATTATTGGTTTATTAGTGATCCACAGATCATTACTATAAGTTGGAAATCCTCCGCTTGATACGTTGCCCGGGGGATGTTTTTTGTTTGAGACATTTTTCCGGCTTTTATACCATCCGGTTTCACTCCAGTTTGGCACCTCCAGTACTGCACAGAGTCAGGGCTTTGTGTAGACGCAGAACCACTTATTTAATGTGTAGCTGCCATTCCCGTGCTGGAAAAGATTTTAGCCGTATTCATTAGAATATAGCTGAACTCTTCTCCAGTATGGGAAAGGCCACTTGACAGCAAATTGAACTGGGGCTGCAGATTCTGCCCCTTTTGGTGACTGGACAGACCCAGTGAGTGTGTGCAAAATTACAGTGCCAGCTCTGGTGTTTGGACAGGTCCAGGGTATATGATCAGGTGTACAGATCCTGGCATACAGTATGTAGGGGGGGGGGTGGCCATATCCTTAGAGCAAATTAAAAGGAAATACAGAGCCTATGGGTTTTTGGGTTGGACAGCTGTAGGCTTAGAAACAGAGACTAGAGAACGGAGGACTGGAACAGTAAAATGGGATGAGTAACTCCTTTTGTTGTTGTTTCAGGGCATTAATCTTGGATGAAACCACTCACTGGACTTTCTGAAACATTGCAAGAGGGACGAGGGACGAGGGATTTTCGGGAGATGACATCCTCTGCATGTACTCTGTAGTCGGCTGCTTTAATATGCCATACATTCCTCTCCTTTAGTAACTTCCCGTGGTCTGTAGTGACTTGATTCATACACAGGGGAAGATTCATTAAGCCCTGTACGGTTTAGCACAGCCGATCCAACATTGACGGCTATTCTAGTCAATGGTAGTTATTGCCGGATTGGATGCACTAAACTGTACTGGTGCTTGATTAATTTGCCCATGAATTAAAAAAATGCTGTGCACAGTGTTACCTCGACTTAAGAGAGGTCCATAGAAATGGCGTTAGCAGTGCGTCGCGTACTCCCTTTGTATGGACCTCGCTTCGATTTTCTGCAGTAGGAAGCACGCCATCGGAGTCCAAAAGCCCTTCAAGTAGTGACTACTTACCCCAGTGGTTTTTCATTTATTGCATGGCCAGTGGGACCGAGACTTTTACTGTTAGTATATACAATTGTCGATCCAGGGTTGCCATTCGTCAGGGGTGAGGAGATCCATTGTTCCGGACTCTAACCGGCCGGGTTCGACGTAGTTCCCCCAAAATACCCGGAATACATGGAATCGTTGCACCCCCACATCGGAGCCCCCACAAATCCTCTATTCGCACCCTCTCTCTATCTACTCATTCCTGCTGCTGGAGATATCTCTCCTAATCCTGGACCCAGCCATATACACGTCTGCTCTCACCCACACCTCCCTGCCACCTCTTCCCCTGCTAAGTTGTATTTGTAACCATGTATTATTTGTCATTAACTATGTCCAGGACATACTTGAAAACGAGAGGTAACTCAATGTATTTCTTCCTGGTAACACATTTTATAAATAAATAAAAATAAATATATAATGGTGTTAACTTATCTAATTTAATACCGACAAACCTTAACACTCACCCCACAAATCAAGCGTCCCAATAACCTGCACTCATAGCTCCTGTCCCACACTCAGTCACTTATACCACCCATTGTGGCCAAGCACTGCCATCTACTGCACTTATTCCCTCACCTGCTGTCTCTGTATGTTTCCCCACATACCACTTAGATTGTAAGCCCTTTGGGGCAGGGATTTCCTTTCCTAATGTCTGATTTTGTTGTGCTTATTGTATTATTATAATTAATTGTTTGTGAAGCGCTGAGTACACTTCTGGTACTATATAAATAAAGATATATATATATTCACACATACATTTATTGATTCACTCATATACGGATTTTCATTCCAAACCCAAGTACGCATTGTATGGAGACTATCAAATCATTCTTCACATGAATTTCATTTTTTGACTCTATTTACGTCTGCCCATCAAGGGTTTGGTCACCGCTCACTCTGTAGCAGTCATTATGGACTTTTGTCTACCCTGACTTAACCCCATCACTGCCAGAGAGTGGTGCACTGTGGGCTATCCAGCTTATCCATCTCATACATGGTTGCAATTAAGGATGGGTAATTTTGCTGATATTTTTTGTTATAAAAAAACATTAGTTGTTTGGGTTTTTGCCAAATCTCGATTTTGTTTTGGATTTAAAGAAAAATCTGGAAACAAAACTCACAGGTTTTTTTTATTAAACCTGCACAAAAAATGTAAATAAAAAAATTGATATAAAAAAAAAAAAATTAAAAACAAGCATTGGCTTGTATAGTATTTCGTACCGAGTCAAAAATACGTTGTTTTCTAATCAAACGCATCAAATTTTAGATTTGGAACCCGCAAACTTGGCCAACTTGCGAACACGCGCGTGCTAGAACGATGTATTACATGCTTTATATAGATTTATATACATGCTCTTAGATTGTAAGCTCTTCGGGGCAGGGATTTCCTTTCCTATTGTCTAATTTTGCTGCGCTTGATGTATTATTATTATTCCCTGTGCTGTATAAATAAAGACATACATTATAAATAAAGACAATTATATAAAGAAAGCCTATTATAAGGAACATTGCATTTTTCAGCACAAATCTAAGTTATCAGCAGAATACATTATTTTAAAAGCTTTGTTTATTAATGTAACAAAATGTACGTTTACCCTATGTGCGCTGTATCAATTTCTTTCAAAAAAATAAAATCATTGTCATATTCTTAATTGAGGGAGAAGATATTTCATTTCGATCTATGACTGTAGGTATCCCAGAGGCTGGAGTTCATTGAGTTTCATTACTAATACTTCTGCTTCTCTATGGGCAGCTGAGAGCTGCCCTCTTCCTCTCTACTTCACCAGAGAAAGAGGAAAAGTGAACGCTTAACGCTACCCCAGTAAATCCATTAGCTTTGCCTTCCCGTTGAATGTTTCTCGAGCCTCCACACGTCCCCTACTTGGGGTCTTTGGGTCGGAATATCAGTATTGTCAGAAGAAATAATGTTGTGCTGGTTAAGGAAAAAGTGAACTTGCTAAAGGTTTTAACCACTTCGGTGCTACAGGGACCTACCACGTCCGTGGCCACGGACTGTCCGGCACTGACCGACCACGTGACCAATCTGTAGACATACACAATCTTAGCAAGCTCAACACTAAAACCCACAGTTTTATACATGTAATTGTGCCAATTAGATTGCTACTGGGAATGTGAACTCAAATATACAACAGGGCGTATCCAAAATGCCACATGATTTAGATAATTTCTGTATATTTTTTTTCTTCTCATAAGTGTAGCCCCCTCTTTGGTGACTACTAGTTTCTTAAGGGGTTTCTAAGGGGGAGCAACCAGCTTACCTTCCTGGTCAAAATACCGTATGAATTTGCCCGATTAATCTATACTGCTGTCTTTTTTCTACCTCTTCATTTTGGCACCTGTCTTATTTCTTTTTTCTTTGTTTTAATAAGTTTCTAGTCTGGGGACCATGGTTCCCTCAGTTCTGTACATTCAAATATCAGATTGTGGATCATGGACCAGAATTTCTGTATACGTGGGCATGCCCACCAGATGTGGGCCACGTCCCCCCTCATACCACATCCTCTCCAGCAAAGATCTGGCATTCCTGGGAAGATCTGGCTCAGCCTACTCGGGGTTGGGTACCATTGAAATAGAATTTTGTACATGTTTTCTTTTGTGACTGTACAATTTGATGTTTTAGCTGCTGATTCCCAGATATCCCTCCAGTCGTCGTTATCTATTTGTATATTGAGGTCTTCAGCCCACTTCAGCATGTAGTTATGGGGTTGGGATGTTGCATGAGATGCTGTCTCCGTATATATTCCCGAGATCAAACCCCTCTTGTAGCAGCCCTCCATACATAATTTTTCAAATTTCGAGAGGGATGAAAATTTTGCGTTCTGTGAGAACGTTTGCAGGAAATGTCGAATCTGGAGATAGCTGAAAATTGAAATATCCTGCTTCTGAGGTTTCTGTTTTAGTTCCTGATAGGAGAGGATCTCTCCCCCCCCCCTTCTATTAGATCTTTCGCTGCTAAAATGTCCAATTTCCTGAGTTGCTCTGCATATTTTGGGGAACAACCCGGCGGGAACCTAGGATTGTTTATTATCAGGGCAAGAATAGAAGGGAACGTGGAAAGAGAGTATTTCTTTTTGCTCTTGGACCAGATCTCACATGTGCACCTCATCGCTCCAAGCTTGAATCTTCCTGCGGGGCTCTCCCCCTCCGGGCAGCTCCAAAGTTCCGCTGCCAGAGTGGAAGGGCCCACATAAGTAGACTCTATTCCCAACCAGCCGCAAGTTGCTGGATCACAGTTCCACATCACTACTTGTTTTAGGTGGGCCGCATGGCAGTACTTAATGATGTCCGGGATGCCCATGCCCCCCCCTGACCTCAGTGCTAGCATCACCGATCTCGCCACCCGTGGTCTTTTATTCTTCCATATAAATTGGAAAATTCTATTTTGATTATTGTTAATCTCCCTAAGCGGGACCTTTATCGGAAGAATTTGGAAGAAATATAGCAGCCTAGGCAATATATTCATTGTTATCGCTGCTATTCTTCCAATCCAGGATATCTGGAAGTTGTTCCAAGTCTGTAGGGGAAAGACACCTGTACAGACTCTACAAGTCTGTAGGCTTTTTTTAATATTTTCAAATAGGGTAGGAAAATTGTTTTGGTATAATAAGGTGAATGTGCTAGCTATGTGGATCCCTAGATATTTGATATGTGTATGGCTCCATTTATAATTGAAATTTGCCTGTAGTAGCTTAATTTCCGGAGCCGGCAATGTTAAGTTTAGTGCTTCTGATTTGGTGTTGTTAATTTTATATTCTGAAACTTGTCCAAATTGATCTAATTGGGATTGCAGATTTGGGCGAGATATCAGGGGGTTAGCTAATGATAATATTATAGCCTATCTGGATACCCTGGATGTTTACAGCGTCTCTAATTATAGCCGCTAGTGGTTCGATCGATAATGCAAAGAGGAGGGGGGGGGCAATGGTCAACCCTGCCTGGTTCCATTTTTAATGATGGCGTCTGAGTCTCCTCCCGGCAGTTTAACATAGGCAGTGGGCGTCCTGTTGAGGGCTCTAACGCCCTCCAGGAATGAGTCCATGAATCCAAATTGTTTGGTCTAAAAATTAACACTTTATTCTATCAAACGCTTTTTCTGCGTCTAGACTTAATAGAATCGCCTTTGAACCAGTCAGATGCACATGGTTGACAATGTTTCGGATGTTATCTGAGGTCTGTCTACCAGAGACAAAGCCCACTTGGTCCGAATGGATAAGTTTTGGGAGAATCTGGGTTCATCTATTTGCTAAAATTTTGCTGAAACTTTTTATGTCCGAATTTAACAGAGAGATTGGTCTATAGCTTCCACATTGGAGAGGGTCCCTGCCCTCCTTATTTATTATGGCTAAGTTAGCCATTGAGGTAGGGATCTCCGCTCCCCCCAAAAAGGAGTTCAACATCTCGAGAACAAACGGGGACTGCACCGCTCAGAACTTTTTATAATACAGGTTGGAAAAACCGTCCGGGCCTTAATGGTTCTGAGCTGTTTTATTACTTCCGCAAGTACTTCCTGTGACATTCTTTTGTTCAATATCTGCGAATCTTCTTCTGAGAGCCTTGGAAGGTTGCATTTTTTAAGATAATTGGATTTTGCCTGGGACTCCTTATGCTTTTTAATGTAATATTTTCCTTTTATTTTTATGATGCAATCCAAAGATATCAGCCTCCCAAATTATAGATTATATTATCCAAGATTCTATTATTTCTATAATGTGCGGTTGAAACCTATTCTAAGTTCGGATTACAAAGCCAGTATAACCAGCCTCACACTGATGAGACCCAAAAAGGTCGAAACAGCTGTCGGCGAGTAGGATTACTTGCTTTGCACTTCTTTAACCCAGGCTGAGTACGGAAAAGCTGTGCAATACGGCATACATTTATAGGAATCCATGTTTAAAATGGACATGCAATAAAAGTTGACACTGTGTGCTCATTTGCATGTGATTTCCCAGAAGCACGGTATGCTAGGAGATAATGGTGAGAAGCAGGGTGGCAGACCTGTCTGAGACATGTGAATGTGCAAAGTGATATTTTTATTTTCTGTATACTTTACATTGCCGGGGTTTTAACACTTTGTTACCCACCATAACCTATATAATGTGTGGTTGAGAATTGTGATAGAAATTAAGATCACTGTCACTCCCCATAGAAGCCCGTGGGCTAATTCTTGAGAGACAAATGTTTATTTGCTCATTTCTAACGATGATTGAAAAGTAAAAGGAACGGAATGTTGTATATATTTAAGAGAACTCTCACGTTACAAGTATATCTTTTTCTTTTTACCTGCTACACGGGCCTGCCACTTTAAAAGGTGCTTACAATATGTAATACACAAGGGGGCGCTGTTGAGTTGTTTAAAATTTTTATTCCTACAGCCAGCAATGCTTCATTTTTTACACATTAATCATAGCAATAGAGAAGGCAATGTATGCATACTTATATAATTTACAGATATATCTTATAAAGCAATGAGTTGCAGGTTCATCAGGGTGCAAAGCAATTCCTCCTGTAGTTAAATAGCATACTGGTGTTTATACTTCATTCCCCAAACATTCTGCATTCTATGGCAACGGGTCTTTTTTTTTTGAAGAGGATTAAAAAACTGGATCGGATCAACAGGAACCAAAATGACAAGCAGCAAGTAATGTTACCATGGCCCAGAAGCATCGGCAAAACATATTTTCTGCTGCAAGAAGAGCAATGCAGATATTCACCGAAGCCGGAGGAGGAGCAGTGAGCCATGCTCTTGTATTGAGATGAATACAACATGATAGAGCAGGGGTGGGAACCTCTAGTCCTCAAGGGCCACCATCAGGTCTTCAGGATATCCCTGCTTCAGCACAGGTGGCTCAATTCTAGCCACGGATTGAGCCACCTGTGCTGAAGCAGGGATATCCTCCATACCTGACCTGTAGGTGGCCCTTGTGGACTGGAGTTGCCCGCCCCTGTAATAGAGACAAGTCTTGGCTGTGTATCCTTAGTAATAAATTATTTTTATTACACATAGCGGTGCAAGGCTTATAACTCTTCAGAAACAGGTTGGCTTTCACCGGCATCTTCGGGGTTGGAGCTTTGGCCAATGGAAACTTTGACATTTGACACTGAAACTTTTCAAGCGGACTCTGCATGTTCCTCCCAAGCACACATGGGACAGCTAGATCTTTATTACATTATATTTCCTGCAAAATAAGTGGGGAGGTCAGGTTAAGTGTGATATATCTTACTCACCCTCCCCACCAACCCCCCCCCCCCCGTAACCAGAATTGTTACACTGAAGAACAAGTCCTTCCCCCAGTGACATATACAGTATGCACAGCAAATCTGCACTGCATTTCCCTAAAATCTCTTCTATAGTTACAGTATTAGGCTTTGTCCCCCTGCGCTGAGCGGGCGGTGCTTGGCGTGGTGACTTGCATATATATATATGCAAGTCCCTGCACACGCGATGCGCCTGCGGGTATGCGCGTGCACACGCTCACCGGCGCTCAGCGCTTAGGTAAATACATTTTTTTAACTTTCCCGCTCGCTCAACTATTCGGCAATGCCACCCCTCTCTCCCTCCCCCCCCCCCGGGCGCGCGAGCAGACGCAGGACACCCGGCTTGCATGCTTTGAGCGCCAGCGGGGACTCAGCTTAACACTGTAGGAAACCTGCAAAATGTCCAGCCTCAAGTCACCTCCCTTTAAAAGATCTGCAGCTTAATGCGCCTAATGTCCCATCTGTTACTAAAGTCATTCTATGCAAGAGATATAAAGATTAGGGCGTTTAAAAGGAAGAGATCTGCAGACTCTTGGCGTGCCTTTCCTGCCCTCAGATCTGAAGACTGCTCAGCAGTACACCTTCCCTTTAACAGAGGATTGCTAGGGAGAGCTCTATTTACTAAGGGGTGACACACCACAGCACCCCTTCCTGTATTTACCACGCAGTGCTATGCCACAAGATACCTTCCTGCACAGGAAGACGGCCCATTCTATTCACACTGGAAAAGGCCTTGCAGTGCATAGCAGTGCTTAGTAAATATGGGCCTAAGTCTCTTCCATGCTTACCGTCTCTGCTTTCTTCTACAGGAACATTTGGTATATTTCCCACCTGCAAAAAAATATAATGGGGACATTTCAGATGTGCAGGGGCGGTTTGGAAGTTTTAAGAGGAAAAATTATACTGCCTCTATGAGACGCCCCCCATTATCCAATAATCTTCCTTCAGACCCCATCATGAGTGGCCTGTAACTTGTCGCACTGAAGGAGTTAATTGTATTTGTGCTGAAAATGCATGTTGGGCAACCATTACATTGGACAACACTGAACCCCTCTTCTATGTTAGATTGGTGGTAATTATTCCCTGGCTATTGCAGCAGGAGTCAGGCACAAGGACGAGCTGCATGTACTGTATGTAAAGGTTAAACACTGAGGCGACAGAGCTACGAGCTGGCGTCCGTACTAGAATAGCATGGATTGCTGCTGAGGCACGTGATGTCCATGCAATGAAAGGTTGGATGAAAGGGAAGTAGCAGAGCTGGCTGTGAAGGAATACTCACAGGCTAAAACCAGGATCCCCAGAACAAACAATATCACGGCACATATCAGGCCCCATTTCCTCAGAGTATAATAATCTGCAATTCAGAATAAACTGGTGTTATTAGTCATCAGAAAATAAAAACAGACAAATGACTTCCTCCATCTTTTTGGCATCTCCATTGACTGTCTTCCAACCCACTAACTATTCATGTTATCTGCATCTTGTATCTCTCATATCTTTTCTATATTCTTCACCTGTTATCATTTATTTATAAGAGGCTAACATAAACTGCAGTGCAGCAGGTGGCAGAAGAAGTTGTAGTTCCATGGCTGGTAACACTGGCTAGCTGGTAACTGGGATGGGCTTCATTTTTCTTGGCATTGGGTGACCATCTATTTTCAGTTAGGTTTCCTTTCCAGATTGAGGTTTTGGGGTGCCTTTTAACATGCAAGGGGTACACGTGGACTGGTGGAGCAGAGCAGGAAATTCCATAAATGGGGTGGGACAGGGGGAAAGCATTAGAGGCACAGGGAGTGCATGGAAACTTCCAGAAATGGGAACAGGTGGAGGAGAGTAAGGTCAGTGATGGGGACCTTTCAATAGCCCAATAGCCCACATAGGACATAATCACTGGCATTCACAAGCTCTGATAAGGGGTAATGGAGCTCGATTGGCATTAACAACCTTTTAAGCCAATAGCAGTGAATAATTATCAAGCTCCGATACCCCTTATCGGAGCTTCATGATTTCCCCACATGGGACATGTCAGGTTGACTTTCAGTTGCTTCTAAGGTTAGATTCTTGCAATGTTGTGGAGGAGAAACAGTAGAACTTGACAATGAGGAAAGAAGAAAGACGTTAAGAATAAGTTTTAGGCAGTGCATTGTCAATGCAATAAAAAGTTACTTTAGCACTGCCAGGTTTTAGGAGAACACAGGAAGAAACAGTAAAAAGATAGTTGGCGACTCTATGGGAATCATCAAAATAGAGATAATAATTAAAAAAACAGAGGATATCATTTGTTCACCAAGAGAACAAATATAGAAGGAGAACAATGGAGATTATATAAAAAATATATCTTTGGGAGAATGACAGAAAGTGGGAGTTCAGATGACCATGGACCAGTGGAAGAAATAATGAAGGACCAGTGAAGCGGATAATCAGGTAAATGTGATGTGCATCGTGAAAGCAAACAGAGCCGCTGTAGGAGAAGAGGGGGTGACAGTATAAAAGACAGAAGAGAGGTCCAGTAGAATAAGTAGGAAGAGTTGCACCAGAAGGGCAGTCTAAATTCAATGGCTTGGATGGAATCCAAACTGCAGGGTGTGAGTGAGGGAATTGGAAGCCAGAGAGATTCTATCTTGCTTGTTATATAAGTCTCTTTTTGAAGTGTCACACTGTGGGATAAGGGCATGGCTAAAAGATGAGGGGAAAATGCCAGCATTTAGCGAAAGGTTGAAAACATACATTACAGCAGAAATGACTGTAGGAGAAGGAGTGAACAAGGGGACCTCTTGTAGGAGGGTATGCAGTGTCAGATGTCCCATTAGGCCCGGGCCTAAGGCGGAAAAAGTTTCGGGCGGCAAAAATTTCCACCCCCATATAATTTTGCTGCGCTCTTGGGCCTATCGGACCTAATGGGAAGGTACTTGCCTGTGTCGGCCGCCTCCTTTCTACCACGCTCCTGCGCCTTTGAAATACCGGCGTCAAATGACGCTGCTGACGCCCCCAATGTGACGTCACACATCGTCTCATCTCCATGGCAACGCGCCATCGTGCGTGTCATGTTGGTGACGTGCCATCGTGCGTGTCATGTTGGTGACGTCACAGGATTCCAAAGGAGCAGGAGGGCGGTACCAAGGAGGCGGCCGACAGGCAAGTGCCAAGAGGGGGCAAATTTTGAAATCCGCCGCTGAGGGTATGAAGAAACGGTAAAAGACATGGTGCTCTCCTCCAATCTCTCTAGAGAGGGAATTGATACAGGGTGCGTGATGTGGATGGGACCTCACTGAATGAGATATACAAGATGGCACCAATTTGTCTTTTAAGTTTGTATTACTGGAAAGAGAAGCAAGGTAAAAGTGGAGAGTACCTATTTGGGATTAAAGGACAGATGGAATACAGGGATAATAGAGGAGAAGTATGTTTACATAGCGTCAAGGGAACATTCATCTCTCTCTACTATCTTCTCTTCCCTCTTCTCTCTCATCTCAGCCCAGTCAGCCTTTTCTCTGCCTCTACCGCGACTTTGCACACTGTATTCGAAACGCTTGGGTACTGTAAGTCAGAATTCCTCCCCCGCTTCCATCGCTAATAAATCACTCCAATCACAAACGTTCCCACTACCAACCATAGACGAATATGTTGTCATGCTCCTTTGTGCTGTTTGATACACCTGTAAAAGAACGAGTATTTGTTAGCAAAATCCCTATTTTTGTAGGAGATGGTATTATCTCCCTCCCCTTTTCTCACAGACATCTCTCGCTCTTCTGTTCTGCATGGAACGATGTATTTGGTGGTAAAAGGTACCTCTCATTGTATTTTATCTCTCATTGTATTTGTTATACTCGCAGTTTCACTGTGATATCTGAGGCATGTTGGTTTGGCAAATCGTACATGTTGGTTATTTAACATAGACCACAGAAACACAACAAACTGCAATATTCAGGGTGTACAAATCCTAAGATGCATTCTCAGTCCAAGTCTACATATTGATTGTGTTTCACAGGAAGAGTGAGCAGAGAGGACCTCTAGTACATAATCATATATTACACTCACGCCTCTCTGTTCCCCCAACTCAATATGCTACAGTAATTAATGCTGCTCTAGCTTTCAATTAAGGGAATTTACATGATCGTGTATTTACATATTACATTATACAGTAGGTGTGCAATTCCCAGGACAAACAGCTCAATCTGGTTCAATTCCCCATGAGAATAGGACATATTTTTAAAATAAGTGGTTGGACAACTGTATGTGTCCTATTCTGTCATCATCATGGACAGTCCCGTAAGTCACAACTGCATCTGTTTCATGGCCAGTATGGTGTGCGCAGCTATATATATAAAAAGCCAACGATCAAATAGGGTCTATGGGTTTTACAGCAAGTAGGAAATGGGCCGATTACGTGGGCCAAGTGTTTCTTATCTGCCGGCAAGTTCTATGTATAGAAATATTTCCTGGGCGTTATTGATTAAACCGATCAGGGTTTTAGCACACGGAAAACACCTGTTGAAGTCAATAGGATTTTCCGTATCATAGTTCCCTGACAGGCACAATCACAGTTTCATGGGGGAAAACCCCTCTGTCTATAATCAGCCCTTTTTTCTGAGGATGAATACAGGGTATGGAAGGAAATAGATCTATGCCTTACGCTCAGTATGTGTAAAACCATCAAAAAAGGTTGTCTCCCATGTGGCGCCTAAACGTAATAGATTGTGTTGGTAATGGCAAAGCTTAGGTATTGTCACCATGTCGCGTGTACCTATTAAAGTTACACATGAATAGGATGTCAGATTATTCACTCTCATAAAGCACCTTTTATACTGTGGATCACAGGGGAGCGCGAACTTCTTGACCTGCGCCCCCCTGCCGGGGAGCCGCATCGTTTGCGCCCCCCTACCCCCCCTACAAGGGCTCGATTTCAAATGACATCTCGGGTCATGTGACATCACGTGACCCCACCGCGTCATTTGACGCACGTTGCCGTGGCGCCGCATGATGTCACATGACCCCGTGGCATCATTTGATACCGCGTTGCCATGGCGACACCAGGCAAGGGAGTTACAGAGGCCTCACGCCTCCCCCAGCATTTTAATTTAAATGCCATATGGAAGAGCACGGGGGGCCTCTGTAACTACTGTGCCCCCCTTAGAAATTCACCCGTCCCACATGGGGGGCACGCACCCCAGTTTGCACACCGCTGCTGTAGATTAAGATCTAATTTTGAAAGTTACCGAAGGCCTGGGACTCATTAAGTACTTGACTGGCAATAATGGCCAGATAGTGGTGTGATACCAACACTTTACGGCTTGAGGGATCCCGGCGTCAGACGAAAAGGGTATATTTAGTATAAAAATGGAAGCTAAATGTACCCATGAATTGTAACCGAATAGAATATCCTAAAAGGTGTTTTGACTTGATTGGGAGAAATATTCCATGTATCGTTTTTGAAAGTACTGTACAATGGGCAAGTCCATCGGAAGAAAATACCAGGTGGTCTGGGCATTTCATGCACAACAACTTATATAATGAACACATAGTTGTCCATATAGATGTACAAGTTAATGGGGGAGGGACAGATTGTAATCTAATGACCAAATGTAATATTCTCTAAAAAGTGTTGTCTACATTTCTATCTTAGATTAGGAGGCACATCAGGGCTTTTGCTAGTTCTCGTTGTTGGATCAGTGTCATCTCCTCACCTGACCATGCAGTACTCTGTGACCAGTTCATATTGCTGGTGTTTCTCTGTGGTATTGAGGTGAATTCTGGGGAGAAATGATAGGAGTCAACATCTGAAGCAATTGGTGAGGGAGCTGGCCCGCAAGGAAGCCATGCTCTACTGGTTTGGAAAACCTTCTTGGAGAGAATTGCAACAACCACCTATACTCCTGCCTGAGAGTGAAGTGTATCGGGAGGATGGGAAGGAGAACTCTCTTGTAGGTCCTTCACCCCATACAGCTGGGCGCTGCAGGAGATGGGGGCGCTGCACCAGTAAGAGAGATGGAGGCACAACCCAGAAGCCTGCCCTGTTCTCCCCCATGTCATCACGGGAGACTCAGGGCCCCCTGTTAGCAGCAGGTATGCACCACACAAAGACATGTAGCCTGAGCATTAGATTCCCTAGGAGACCCTATCTGATTGGGGGGGGGGGGGGAATAAGGGTTACACTTGATTGGGAGAAATATTCCATTTATCGTTTTTTGGAAGTACTGTACTATGGGCAAGTCCACAAGTCCATCGGAAGAAAAAAACCAGGTGGTCTGGGCATTTCATGCACATCAACTTATATAATGAACACTTATAGTAGTCCATACAGATGTACAGGTTAATGGGCCAGAAAAGGTGTCTTTGGAGCCGGAAGCTGTCTTATGGCATAAAACTGCTTAGTAAATATGGTACTAACTAGATAGCCATTATATAATTGTGTGGATGTAATGGCATTTAATCAACATAATTTTTTTGGGTGGGGGGGGAGAGATTGTAATCTAATGACCAAATGTAATATTATTCTCTAAAAAGCTTTGTCTACATTTCTATCTTAGATTAGGAGGCACATCAGGGCTTTTGCTATTTCCCGTTGTTGGATCAGTGTCATCTCCTCACCTGACCATGCAGTAGTCTGTGACCTGTTCATATTGCTGGTGCTGGTGTTTCTCTGTGGTATTGAGGTGAATTCTGCGTAGAAATGATAGGAGTCAACATCTGAAGCAATTGGTGAGGGTGCTGGCCTGCAAGGAAGCCATGCTTTACTTGTTTGGAAACACCTTCTTGGAGAGGATTGCACCAACCACCCATAGTACACTACCCAGGATTATACCTTTCATATTTCTATGATTCTTGAGACTTAACATTGCATTTTTACTATTTTTATTCCCAACAGCGGCCCAGATACATCAAGCAATGCTAAGGGAAAGTGGAGATGTTATCGCCAAACATTAGTACATTTTTGGGCAACTTGCATGCAAGTTGACCAAAAATGTACTAATTTTTGGAGATAGCATCTCCATTTTTCCTTACCACTGCTTGATGTATCTGGAGCATTGTTTGGTGAATTTTCCAAGTGTTAACTATCAGGGACTCTCGGTATATGTTAAATGTAATTAGGTTACTCCAGTTTTATGTAATACTGTTCTTAATAACGGCGAATGAGAACAGAGGGTAGATGTAAAGCTGGGTGAGATCTTTGGTTTCAGTTCATTAATCAGTGTAGATTAGTATAAAGGGATTGGCTGTCATACCACACAAAAACTAACATTTTAGATTTTAGGAGGGGCGTATTTTCAGAGGTGGGATACTATTTCAGGCATAGTTTGGCAGGGGAAGGTATTTGACTGGAGTACAGGAGCAGTGGGAAACGCTCCAGGATACAGTACTAAAAGCAACAGAGCTCAATGTTGGGCCAGGTTGGCAAAAACACAAGAAAAAGAAAGTCGATACGGTTCTCAGAGGAGGTAGCAAGTACTGTGAAGGCAAAAAAAAGGGCAGCTTTTAGGAAATATAAGCAGAGTAAGAAAAAGGAAGAACAAGAACTCTATCAGGTTAAGCAAAGGCCTATTACTGTGCGGGGCGACCGCAGGCATCGCCCTCAATGACCTTAAATAATCACATGCTCTTCGTCTATCTGTGTTTGCTGCTTTCCGCCCTCCCCTCCTCCATATTCTACAAATCGGGGCCTCTTTAAGGCCTAACCCCTACTTATGCTCAGGCCAAAGTCTATTCCCATCGTCTCATTCCTGCCCAGCCTGCCGTAGGCCACACACACAACTGCTATTATTAGAAGAAAGGGAGCAAGAGCCAAGATGTGGGGAAGAGAACGTGCCAAAAACCAAAGAGTACAAGAAAGGGGAGGAGAGGGGTTTGGGGCTTCATTCTGCTTCTGTCGGACTGTTAAATGTATTTAGCTCCCTTGACTCATTGCACTTGAAGTATCAATTTATCTGAACTAGAGACAGAACGGAGACTAAGAAAGGATTGCGGAGGATCGGATGATGACAGCGAAGAAATGTAGGCATAAGAAAGAGATATGGTGGGGAAAAAAGGCAGAACCAGAGGATAAATATTTTCAGTGTGGGTTTAAAATTAGGTGCATCAGACCACAAATCGTTTCCTTTCCGGTTTGCAAAATCCTTTATTTGTTAGGAGAGAACTAGTTTAAATCCTCTCACAGCTATCTTTCATTTTTCTATCCTGCTTGAAGAAGAAACGTTGTATTTTGTTGTAAAGGTATCTTTTATGCCTCTCTGTGCCTCTCTGTGTCTCCCTGTGCCTCTCTGTGCCTCTCCGTGCCTCTCCGTGCCTCTCCGTGCCTCTCCGTGCCTCTCCGTGCCGTCACTAAAGTGTATGGTTAAGAAATCCCTAATTGTCAATGAAGTGAATTGACATTAATGTTTGTATTGATGGCTTCCCATTATATTGAATTATAGTTGTGCTCTGCTATTCACAACGCCTAATCTATATTAATTGCCAATCAGCATAGGAAATATTGGAGCCACTAAATATTGGATAAAAAAATATGTACTTTTCTAAATAAGGGTTTTGGTAAATGTGTGTCTCATTCTGCCATCACCGTATCTTTCCTATTGGCATTACACGCACAGCCAGTCAGAGAAATCAATAATGGCATTTGTATGTCACACATACCTAATAAGGTTAGAGCTCTTATACGTGAATAGGGTCTCTTATTCTAAGGCTGTAATTATAGCCTGTGCGATGGCGCTCCAAGAACAAGTAGTATGAGGCTGCCCCTAGTGCCCGCACGACGGAGCGCGATGGCGCGACCGCGTTTTGAAATGTAAAAAAAAAAATGTGTCTTTGCAAGCGACAGCCATGTCACAGCCTCGACACGTGAGCGGTTCAGCCCATCACGGTGAACCAGCTTCGTGACAGCATAGCCATGCCTGCGCATCGCCTGAATCCCTATGTGCAGAAACCTACAGTCCATCTGAAGGAAACACACGGAGGTCAGTTATCAAGGTCTCCCAGCTGCAAAACGGGTGCAAAAACACAGGGAATCCCATTGGTTTCAATGAGAATGTTTTGCTTGAATAAATCTGTTGTAGTTTATTTGCTCCTATTTTGCTGAAAAGTGTTTTTCGAGCCGGAAGGTGTTTAACAGAATAGAACTGCGTAGTAAACGTGGTTCTAAAGTGTAGCTCTCCAATGTCAATGTGTGGATGGAATAACGTTTGCCATTATTTGGGAGGTTTTCGGGTGGATAATCTAATAACCAAGTCGAACATTCTCAAATAATAATCAAAGTAATAATCCACAAATTCTCTTCATTTTAATCCTAAATTCAAGTGCACATCAGGGCTTTTAATATTTTTCATTGTATGATCTAATATCATTTACTCACCTGTCACTGCCTCCGTGGTCTCTGACCTGTCTATAGAGCTGGTGTAACTCTGTGTTCCCGTGGTGAGTGCAGATTCTGAGGAGAAAGGATGGGATTTGACACAGTTAGATTGTGTGTGACTGTGTGTGTGTGTTTGTGTGTGTGTCTGTGTGTGTACGTCTGCGCCAATTATGGATATAACAATCAATATCCCCTTGTCGATTCAATATTTTCAATTTGGATTTAGAATTTGAGTGCAATTTGACTGTAAATCTTGTCCCCTCCTCCTAACGTGACTGAATCTCAGCCCCTAACCTCCACCTTTTCACATGCATGCTTACCTGGATCATTAGTGATGTGATTATCAGAGACGTTTGAAGAGGCTGTTAAAGAATGAAGGATAAATACGATAAGAAAAAGTTGGGGAGCACAGGGGAAAAGAGCGAGATCTATGTGTCATATGTAATCAACCCAAGTGTCATTCCAAATATACCCATTTGAATTTTGTCCTTATCCTACATGTTGCAAACTGCGTTTTTTAACCATCTCCTAAACTGCCTTTTAATAGAGGTTACAAATACTGTACCCCTGTGCAATATCCCTAACTTATCTATCCCTGGGCGCTGTATCCCAGTGGCTGCTTCCTATTCCTTCCAATGTTAAAGACTCCAGTATCCTTCCCCTGAACTGTCCAACTGTAACAGTGACTGTCTGTGTATTCCATGTACTCCTGTCAAGCACTAGACATCATGTGATATATTACCCTCAGAGGATAAGGCTGTTGTGATCCATGGGCTGTTCGTTGATGTTTCTTCCGTTCCAACTGAAAAAGTTTAAAAATAAATGTCAGTTGGTCGTTTGATCAAACAACAGGCATGACCAGGGAGGCGTGAGATTCACCCCTTTCCCATTGCCCCAGACCTAATGGCCCATGTCCCCTACAATTCTCACCCGCTTGCAGAACCACGCGCCCAACCTGGTTGTGCTCTAATATTCTAGAGTTTTTCGGGATGGGTGGGTGGGAAACCGCTGCAGCCAGGAGCAAGTGAAAGCCCTCGCTCCCGGCTGCTGGCCTAAGTCCCGAAGCCCCTCCCCTTCCCCACCTACGGCCGTGATGGCAACCAATCAGATCAAGGGAGGCCCTGCCCCCGCCCCCCGATCATGGCTGGTGTTGTGTCCACTGTGTATACGTCTGTTTCAAGGAAATAAATGACAATTTGTTTTACTAGCTTTATTTGCTCAGTGAATGATCCTGGCACAAAGGTGTAAATACTTGGTCTTCCGTGACAGGCTTATTTACTGGTGTATACTGTACTATATATACTTGCCATTATACTTGTCAATAAATTGTCATTTATTTCCTTGAAACAGACGTACACAAAGTGGATTACAAAATACAGAAGAAAACACACTTACTGGGGGTCTGGGCTGCAAAACTAGACTTTCCTAGGTGAAATGGTACATAAAACAAAGTCTTTAGGTTGACCGGGACTTGTCCAAAAATGTAGTGGAACTCAAATCGGCATGAAGTTCCTGACGCCACCGCTCTCTTCCGGAGGTGCTGAAATCCCGTGACCAGGATTTAGTCCCAAACGTCTTGGAACTGTTTTCGGCTTGTAATCCTAACCGCGACCGCTACTTTCTATTCTAAGAACTTTGCCCCGAAACGTGGGACTTTTCTCGCTTTGAAATTTATGAAGCTGGCTTGCTGCTATTTCTCCAAGAGCATCTTTTGGTCGTTTCAAATTTACCGCTGCTGTTCTGGCGCTTAGAATCTGCTCTCCAGATTGGCTGAGGTATCCTTATAGTATTTCAGAGTTCATTCATAAAATACGGCAGCCAATCCGAGCATAGGAGAATTCCTACCAGCCAATCAGAGCGCTGCCAGTCTACCAAAGGCGGGCAAGCGGGACTTTGGCATCGGACAATGGCATGCGCCAACCTGGCACCTCTGCCACTTGTCATGCAGAAGCCACCCGCTGAGTTAGGCTCCTCAAAGTCTGAGTTGGGCAAATGGTTGTCCGAGGACTTCCATTCAGCCCAGGACGTGAGCATTTGAGCCTAACTCCGGTACCCAAATGGCTTTCCCACCGTGGCAACTTCTGAGGCTTTCATATCCGGGACCCGAGCAGACTTGATGGCACCATGCTTGGCAGCCACATGGTCACTCGGAACCGTGGACCTGGAAGTTCCCAGCTCATATACCATGCACAAGCATGTATACACTTTAAACATACCTGTTTAATAAAATATACTTTACACTGTGGTACCTTCTAAGTCTTTTGGCTATGAGGGATAGAATGAGAATCTGCACTTTTATTCCCACTAGCCATATTCCCCACACACTGCAAACCTGACATTGCTTTTAAAACACCTCACAACCTTATGTATGGTTGGAGTACCTCCAGAACCCCTATACCAGGTTCTCGGTGATCTGGGCATTAACTGGGCATCCCCCTTATACTAGGGACCCCTTTACTGTTCCAGGGATACCACACATCCCTATGACCCATTTTCCTTTCTGGTCTGTGCTGAAGCAGGGAGTCCTAGCAGTGAGTCGCGCGAGCGTTTTCAAGGTGGGATTTTGACCGGAGCATTGTGCCTATATGTATATGATTCCGACCTGATTCCTGGGTACATTTTTGGGGTATCCAGCAGCTCTGGACCCCAACTACCTAGGCACAATCTGATAAGACATTCTCTGCAAAACCCACCCTGAAACTCCAGTACCCCACTGGCGTAGATTTGAGTTCCAGGACATTTCGGGACAAGTCCCGGTCAACCTAAAGACTTTTTAAATGTACCATTTCACCTAGGAAAGTCTAGTTTTGCAGCCCAGACCCCCAGCAAGTGTGTTTTCTTCTGTATTTGGTAATCCACTGTGTGTACGTCTGTTTCATGGAAATAAATGACAATTTGTTTTACTAACTTGTTTTGCTCAGTGAATGATCCCGGTAAAAAGGTGTAAATCCCTGGTCTCCTGTGACAGGCTTATAGTCACGGGAGTATATAAGTACAAGACACAAAGAGCGCATGCATACTGTGCAAGGTAAAATAACATACACCATTGAATACTCCGTAAATAAACTTACTAAACAAACCTCTAGTTGGTTATTTATTGGTATGCATGTCAAATACTCATGAACACATCATTCAATATAGTAAAAGAAAAATAGCCTACACAAGTAAGCACGTAAACAATTAACCAAAATGCTTCAATTGATATAACTTACAGTATACTAATTGTAAACATTATATTTATATGTGTGTGTGTGTATATATATATATATATATATATATATATATATATATATATATATACACACACATTAAGAACTCAAGAACGTATTTGAATATTTCTCTAAAAGTGTTAAACTATCACAGAAAAATATTATACTTTATTAATTAAGGAATTGAACGTGTATTGAACCATAATGGGCACTATGCATGTCTTTCCTTATAATACTGTGTCCAGAAAACTATGCTCTAATGCAGTGTTTTTAAACAGGGGTTCCTAGGCGTTCCCCGGGCATCCCTAATGTCAGACGTGCTTTTAGAGAGGGTCTGGGTACCTTACAATGCGTCTGATCTCAGACGCGCTATTAGAGAGGGTTGGGGTTCCTTACAATGTATCTGATCTCAGACACGCTATTAGAGAGGGTTGGGGTTCCTTACAATGCGTCTGATCTCAGACGCGCTATTAGAGAGTGTTGGGGATCCTTACAATGTATCTGATCTCAGACACGCTATTTGAGAGGGTTGGGGTTCCTTACAATGCATCTGATCCCCGACATGCTATTAGAGAGGATTGGGGTTCCTAACAATGCATCTGATCTCAGACGCGCAATTAGAAAGGGTTGAAGTTCCTTACAATGCATCTGATCTCAGACGCGCAATTAGAGAGGGTTGAAGTTCCTTACAATGCATCTGATCTCAGACGCGCTATTAGAGAGGGTTGGGATTCATTACAATGCATCTGATCTCAGACACGCTATTAGAGAGGGTTGGGGTTCCTTACAATGCATCTGATCTCAGACACGCTAATAAAGAGATTTGGGGTTCAGTAGAATTTCCCGATATAATTATAGGGTTCTTTACCAAAAAAAAACTTTGGAAACCACTACACTCATGTTGCACTACAACCTTTAATTCAGTAACCAGAGATATAGCTCGCTAAGCGTATTAAATGGTACATGCATTCCTTACTATGCAATGTTGCATGAAAGCATACAGTTTCAAACAACACTGCAATGTCTTCCAGAATTTGGTCAAAATGAACCTCTTCCGTAGCACCTTTTTCAGGGCTTGGGTTGCACTTTCCCCCCAATCATACACTCTCTTTACTGTGCCCTCTCTCACCCATCCCACATACCCCTTAGGCTCATTACCTTGGCCCAATGGCAGGATCAGGGCAAGAAGTAGCAGGCACTGCATCTTCTGAGGAGAGAGAAATACATTAAAGCTACAATGCAGCCTGTGAGAGACATGTCATCATTAAAGCATCCATGGCCGGACTTTAACCTTCTCAGGCCCTACACTATGTCATGTTTAAGAGGCCCCAAAAATTAGAGATAGATTTATTATTCTGACTGAAGCGACCATTAGAAATATAAACATGAAACTCAAATAAATGGAAGCATGATACTAGTTGGGTTGCCAGGTGGTTTCTCCAAAAATACTGGACACAATGATAAAAGTTGCAACACGCTCTTGACACAAACACACAGACACAACCCTCTTGCCACTCCATGCTGTTTCCTCCTCTCCTTGGCCCCACCCCCAGGCTCCTGACATCTCTTCCTGATTGGCTGCATTACCCAACAGCAGCCAATCAGGATGGGGGAAGCTGCCCAGCCCCTAAGGCCTCGGACATGGTCAAAAAGACCGCGCTGAGGACCGCTGAGCCGCGCTGAGGGGAAACATTATCCCTATCAGCGCGGCTTTAGACGGCGCTTCCGCAGGCATGCGGAGGCGTGTGGAATTTCCCCCGATAGAGACATTTTAGATTTCCCGCTGAGGGAAGTGCAGGGCTGGTCAGGTGACTGCCAGAAGCCAATGGCAGTCCGTGACGTCGGCACCGTGACGTGGCGCGCTAGCCCCACCTCCTGCTCCGCCTCCCGCCCGCCTCCCACCCGGCACACAAGCGCGCTTGCTGACCCTCATGCAGGGACAAGAAAAATCTCCTGCTTGAGCAGGAGAGCATGAACGTCAGCGCTGCCCAGCGCTGCTCCCTGCACCATGTCCCAGGCCTTAGCAACAGCCCTCTCCCTACTCTGTGAAATCCCGCGGCCCCACAAGCCGGTCAGGTCACTATGTCCAGAGTGGTAATACCGGACACATACATGTCCATTATTAGCTCTCATTGGGCAGTGTCCAATTACAGGACAGTCCAGTTCAATACTGGACACCTGGCAGCCCTATATAAATACTAGCATTGTTATATACGAAGATGACGGCCTAAAGCTAAAATGAACAGTGTTTGCACGTCACATTCATTTTAATATTAAAACATTTTGTGATTTTTGGAGAACAAAGTCATTGACGATGTCTTCAAAGGATAAGCCACGAAGTTTGCCACTTTCGATGCACATGCTGCTTAGGGTCATATTTGAATGAAAATGTCCATATTTAGAGAATCTTCTTTTTCCCATTTCTTCTTCATTTATCTTCCGATCTTAACACTTAAAATGCATTATTTCTTTCTATATTCGAGGTCCCTTATATTGTGAGGCCCTAAGCTGCAACTTAGTTATCTTATGTGTGAGTCCTGCACTGAAAGCACCCCAAGACCTGCAATAACCTCTGGGTCAGTGACTGGGAGGCCTCATCTTATCACTTAGGCCTCGTCCAGGGTGGCGCTGAGCGGGCGAGCGGGCGAGCGCGCTCACGTTGGACCCGTTGCGACAATGCACGTGGCCTGCGTGAGCGGGCGGGCGCTCCTGCTCGGCACTCAGCCACTTGCCGAGCAAGCAAAATTGATTTTGCCGCTCGCAAGCGCGTCACGTGTGCGGTTCAACCCAATGAGGGCGAACCAGCTCCGTGACGTTGGCGCCCCCAGACACGTGCGCACCTAGCCGGCCAGGAAAAGCACTGCCGAGCAGGGCGCAGCGCCAGAGCACCCGTTCCCTACCTGGACGAGGCCTTACTCTGCAAGAGCTTTGAAACACATTTAGTGCTAGAAATCTTCAGAGCATCAGGACCTGATAGGCGGCCGGTGAATGTTTTACAGCCAGAAGTGTAACATCACAAATATTAGGTGCGGTGAAACTATAACTGCAAGTGGACTGCAGAGCGAGTTTCATATTAAGCTATCTTTATTAACACAACACAGAGCATTGCTCATATTAAATTGTGTCTGTAAAACCCACATAGCAAAAGAACTGCATAACGTCATTTATATTATCTTGTCCCTGTTCAGACCTTTACTGCGAGAGAGCTGCCGGGCAATACCCAGGCTGCTCCATTGTACATTTACTGCCAGACCTGAATATAAATTATATAAATGAGTCCCTGTAAAACCTTCACTAACAGACCCTACCAAAGCATCACTCATATGAAGTAGTCTCTGAAAGGCATTCACTGGCAAATACTTTCAGAGCATTACACTATTTATTTTCCTCTCTGTCTGCTGTATAATGTATATACAGTATATACAGTATATATATACATACTATATATATGTGACAAAAATGGCCACACACACTGGGTAAGGTGGGTGATGCATGGTAGAGTGGGGGACCCCCTGCCCCCTTGAGGAAGGTCCCCCTGGGGATCGATAAGTCAGGATATGTTTACCTCATGGATAAATAAGCCTATTTTTTTGCATTACCCGTCTTGCTGGTACTTTGATCACTTAGTGATTCCTCTCTCTCTCTCTCTCTCCTCTCATCTCTCCTCTCTCTCTCTCTCCTCTCTCTCTCTCTCTCTCTCTCTCTCTCTCTCTCTCTCTCTCTCCTCTCTCTCTCTCTCTCTCTCCTCTCCTCTCTCTCTCCTCTCTCTCTCTCTCTCTCTCTCTCTCTCTCTCTCTCTCTCTCTCTCCTCTCTCTCTCTCTCTCTCTCTCTCCTCTCTCTCTCTCTCTCTCTCTCTCTCTCTCCTCTCCTCTCCTCTCCTCTCCTCTCCTCTCCTCTCCTCTCCTCTTCCTCCCCTCCCCTCCACTCCACTCCACTCACTGGCAAGTCCATGCAGGTAGGTGCTTGTCCCATAAGTGATAAATAAACATACAATACCATTTTCACAAGAAATCAGAGGACAGCACTAAGTAAGTCGGGGTAAACAGGTTTGTATTAAGAACATCATAAGACACAGGTAACCCAAACGGAACCTTGAGAAAGGACCCTGATTTCATGTTTAAAAACGGTATTATACACACACACACAACACATACACACATATATATATATATATATATATATATATATATATATATATATATATATATATATATATATATATATATATATATATATATACACACATACGTATACTGTTGGAAAGCTGTGGGGCACCACTAGGACAGATCTCGCTTTGTGCATTCATTACAGTGTTGTTCATTAGTATTTCAATGAAATGCCCCATTGGAAGTTTATAATATTACCTACACTGGGGCAACCACTTTGTTCTGATTAACAGGAAAGAGGCTGGTTTATTATCCGTCATGCCAGTATATTTTTTTCCTAGGGGTGTAGGAATAAATACTGTTAAACCAGGGCAGGCTGAGTATGGCCCTAATGAGCAGATGGTCCCATTACGTGCAAAGAGGGAAGTGAAACAGAGAGGTAATGTAAGCAATTGGCAGCAATAGTCCTCATCTACTCAGCATCTTAGTGTCCTAATGCCTGGGTCACTTGAAGAATTAAAGGAACAGAAAGATAGAAGGAGAGAAATACAATGAGATGGAAAAACACATGATGCAAAGTCTTATCATTTTAGGGCTGGGGAGACCGGGGTTTTGGCAGCAGCGTACAGATTGTGCCACCACTAGAAAAACACTGTTAATATAAACTACATGTGCTATGTAATAAAGAGCATGGCACTGTATGACTGGCGCATGGCCAAGTAGAGGACGCCAACATACTGTCCCTAGCCTGTCTTGCACATGGTCTGTTCAAAGAATCCTATATACCAACATGGATCAGGGTGTTTGCACCCATCTAATGAAGCAAATCTTCAGTACTGTACTTACTTCCAGAGCAGGGTTACTCAGGGTACAGGCGAACTGGTGCAAATCATGAAGAATGTTAGATGTTGGATGGATACAGAATTGTCTGACCTCTGAGTATGGAGCCAATGTAGGGCTTCAGCAAAGGGATTGGCTATAAGTGCAAAGATCCATACATCTTCTAGGTTGAATGGTCCCACAATGTGAAGGTTCCTTCCTTACCTTGATGAAGTGAAGAGACCTGTTACAGGAGGGCTTAGCTCTTCAGGAAGTTTCTGTGTGTGTGGTGCTGTGTGTTAAGGGGAACACAATGAGTGAGCTGTGTAGTAGGGAACACAACATATAACGGTGCAGTTTGCGAGAGGGGATGTGGCGTGTGAAAAGAAACATGCAGTCTGGTTTGGGGACCAACGTGTGAGGGAGAATTCAGCATGAAGGGAAGTGTCCCAGAGTGTGTAATTTCCGCCTCCAACCACATCCTTTGAATGACTAACAGAAACCTGAGAGACAGATGGGGAGGGGTAACCAAGGGGAGCTGCTGTCACATTGGTGATTGTCAGGGTGATATTACACAATGGTAACACAACTCCTGTGTGCGTCAGTGAATTAAGGTTGGAACGCAGAGATGCAGGAGAGGTGTGCCCAAGCTGGGACAATTATGTGAGTTGTGACATGTCCTGATAACAGGGAGATGCTTCAGACCCACCCTTTAGCACCTCTGTGTACTGCTCTCCGGTATACAGAAGCACTAAATATAGCAATCAGGACAAATCTAAAGCATAATGTATAGCTCCATCACAGAATGCAGCCCGTGTGCTAACATCATACACTCATTTTTCTGTGCTGCAAAATGTTAGTATTTAAAATGTAGTATAAACTTCATAAAGTACAGTACGTGCGAAGGCTGTATACTGTACATGACACATCATTTGTTGTTTGAAATTCATTTTGACACAATGCATCAAGTTGAATATCTGATGCAATTCAAATGGAATGATGTGTATTTTTATTTACAACTGTTGTTAGTCAAATTATTAGTGTCATATTATTGAAAAACACCATCCTGCCAAAATAATCAGTTTTGTTAACCTATCAAATGAAACATCTGTGCTGCTTCAAAAACATGCCAAGTTCCTTCTGCACTGACACTATTACCTGGATTATTAGTGCTTAATCCGAATTAAACTTGCACTTCAGAATAAACTGAGTCACCTGTGCTGAAGCAGGTTTATCCTGAAACCCTGACCTGTTGGTGGCCTGTGAAGACTGGAGTTGGCCATCCCTGGCTTAGTGTATAGCCCTTAATGAGTCTGCATTTCCAAGCAGAAGTTAAATCTGAAGATTTCTGCAGTGATTCATTCCTTTCATACTTACGCGATGACAATCTTCAGATACCTGCTGGAATCTTGCATGCTTTGGACTCCAGGACTTTTACAATGGATATGATGTCCTCTCACATGAGTTATAGGATTACAATGTATGTCATTATATGTCACACAGTGGTTAAGGTAACTGAGGTCAAAATAGCACTGTGCCTGAAATGTTAGACCCAGTTAATAATAGGAAAGAGATCTTTGGATCTCAGTTTAGAAAAGGTTTGTAAAATAGTTATGCTCCAAAAAAATCAGGAAGAGAAAAATGATTATAAAATAAATGCCCTTTAAAAAAAAAAAAAAAAAAAAAAACAACATAGGGCCATATACATCAAACTGATAACCTAAAAATTTGGTATTATCACCCCCCAAAAAGTGCCTTATTTTATCGTGCTATACACCGCCAAAAATATCCCACTTTTTATCGGATCCATTAAAAATATTGGATCCGATAACAAATTGTCATGATCTCACATTTCTTGGTATTATCACACCATACATCAAGTTCCGATATTTATCGTACCCGGATTAACACCAGAAACGCTGCAATTTCTTTTTAATCCCCTGCTGAAGGCTGGCGTTAGCCCTGTCTTTCTTATGTACAGTATACAATGGCCATTATGTACATAGGCAAGATAAGGTAATATCATGAAATACATGATAAAATAGTCATTAAAATACTTTACAATAAATATTAACCCCTTCGGAGCCAGAGTGGTCAACTAGTCAAGGGTTTCCATGACTAGGTGGCCACAAAGGGGTTAATATCATTTAAAAACCACTAACTACCCCCTTGACCACCGTAGTATCTAGTAAAGCATTGCCATGCAATGCTTAATTAATCACTATGGTAAGCAAGGGGTTAAACCCTCCCACCACCTCGCTCCCCCCTCTCCCCGGGGGCCTAACAACCCTTCGCAGGGACGCTAACCCCATCACTCACCTCAATGCCCCCACCCTCTACTAATAGGAAAATAAATAGCCCAATGAGCCAAATGGGACTAATACGTTATTTAAACATTTTTAATCAATGGAAAAATATTAAAATATATTAATAATAACAGTGAGAAAACAACATTTGAACCATTAATCCATTCATTGTCACTTTGGCTACCAAGGGCCTGTCAAGGGGGGCCTAGATAGCCACATTAGCAATCAATTCTTACCTGTTTTAGAAGTTGGATTAGTTACCCCGGACAAGGTGAAGGCCGTCCTCATCTTCACATTGTGAGACAGGTAGTTAGGCCTCGTCTGCAAAACGGTGCTAACGTTAGCACACTTTTACTGTCATTCAAATGAATGGTAGAGAATGCGTGCGACAGCTAAACACCCTTTTGTGTATTCGGTGTCTGTGTGTGTCTCATGTGATAAGAAATTGTATGCATATATATATATATATATATATATACATATATACTGTATATATATATATATATATATATATATATATATATATATATATATATATATATATATAGAGTAAGGTGAATATAGGTATTTACCATTACACTTTTTTTTTTTTAACATTTGTTCAAGACAATAGTAGTAATGTTTACATTCAATGTGGGAAATTTTAAATAAGCAAAATAATGGCTAAAATTATATTATTTGGTCTCATATACATTTCTTTCAATTACATTATTGAAATAATTTGAAATCCTTCACATGACCATGTTCGGTGCTAATCTTACTGTGTTGTAGAGCAATTCCTTTGGAGTTTAAAATAATACATGTTAAAAAAAAAATTATATGTGGTATTTACACTATATTGATTGTAAATAAAATAAACCATTTTTAAACACAGTATCCAGTTCTTATTGATGTCATTGTGTATATATTGTGGCACTTTATTGTATTGGGAAACATTATGAATTATTAATAGCAGTATTGTCTTGTTTGTATATCCATATGTTGTACACTGTTGATGTACGAAATATATTTTCTACTTAGCATCAAAACACACACACACACACACACACACACACACACACACACACACACACACACACACACACACACACACACACACACACACACACACACACACACACACACACACACACACACACACACACACACACACACACACACACACACTGTCACAGTCACACAGTGTCACAGTCAGTGTCAGTCACAGTGTCAAAAACACACACACACACACACACACACACACACACACACACACACACACACACACACACACACACACACACACACACACACACACACACACACACACACACACACACACACACACTCACACACTGTCACAGTCACACAGTGTCACAGTCAGTGTCAGTCACAGTGTCAACAAACACACACACAGTGTCACAGTGTCAGTCACACACAAACACACAGTGTCACAGTGTCAGACAAACACACACGTACCCACAGTGTCACAGTCAGTCATGCACACACGCACACATGCACACACATACAGTGTCAGTCACACACAGACAGTCTCAGTCACACACACACACAGTGTCCCAGTGTCAGTCACACACAGACACACACACACACACACACACACACACACACACACACACACACACACACACACACACACACACACACACACACACACACACACACACACACACACACACACACACACACACACTGTCACAGTCACACAGTGTCACAGTCAGTGTCAGTCACAGTGTCAAAAACACACACACACACACACACACACACACACACACACACACACACACACACACACACACACACACACACACACACACACACACACACTCACACACTCACACACTGTCACAGTCACACAGTGTCACAGTCAGTGTCAGTCACAGTGTCAACAAACACACACACAGTGTCACAGTGTCAGTCACACACAAACACACAGTGTCACAGTGTCAGACAAACACACACGTACCCACAGTGTCACAGTCAGTCATGCACACACGCACACATGCACACACATACAGTGTCAGTCACACACAGACAGTCTCAGTCACACACACACACAGTGTCCCAGTGTCAGTCACACACACACACACACACACACACACACACACACACACACACACACACACACACACACACACACACACACACACACACACACACACACACACACACACACACACACACACACACACACACACACAGTCACAGTGTCAGTCACACACACACACACACACACACACACACACACACACACACACACACACACACACACACACACACACACACACACACACACACACACACACACACACACACACACACACACACACACATTCCCACAGTTTCACAGTGTCAGTCAAACACACACACACACACACACAGTGTCACAGTGTCAGTCACACACAAACACAGTGTCACAGTGTCAGACAAACACACACATACCCACAGTGTCACAGTCAGTCACGCACACACGCATACATGCACACACACACACACACACACACACACACACACACACACACACACACACACACCATGTCACAGTGTCAGTCACACACACACACACACACACACACACACAGACAGTGTCAGTCACACACACACACAGTGTCCCAATGTCAGTCACACACACACACACACACACACACACACACACACACACACACACACACACACACACACACACACACACACACACACACACACACACACACACACACACACACACACACACACACACACACACACACACACACACACACACACACACACACACACTTTCACAGTGTCAGTCAAACACACACACACATAGTGTCACAGTGTCAGACACACACACACACACACACACACACACACACACACACACACACACACACACACACACACACACACACACACACACACACTGTCAGTCACACACACCCCCACACACAGTGTCACAGTGTCAGTTACACACCCCCACACACAGTGTCACAGTGTCAGTCACACACACACAGTGTCACAGTGTCAGTCACACACACCCACACACAGTGTCACAGTGTCAGTCACACACACACAGTTTCAGTCACAGATACACTTTTTATTTAACATGTTCTTCCCCTCATAGTCATTGGACATATGTAAGTGCATCAGTCCTGCCATGCAGCGTGCTGTGTGCTGCACGCGATGTGCTGCACGCAATGTGCTGCGTGCGATGTGCTGCTATGTGCTGCTATGTGCTGCACGCGATGTGCTGCGCGCTATGTTCTGTACGCTATGTTCTGTACGCTATGTGCTGCGCGCTATGTTCTGTACGCTACGTGCTGTGTGCTAGCGCTGTATGCTATGTGCTGCACGCTATGTGCTGCGCGCTATGTTCTGTATGCTACGTGCTGTGTGCTAGCGCTGTATGCTATGTGCTGCACGCGATGTGCTGCGCGCTATGTTCTGTACGCTACGTGCTGTGTGCTAGCGCTGTATGCTATGTGCTGCACGCTATGTGCTGCGCGCTATGTTCTGTACGCTACGTGCTGTGTGCTAGCGCTGTATGCTATGTGCTGCACGCGATGTGCTGCGCGCTATGTTCTGTATGCTACATGCTGTGTGCTAGCGCTGTATGCTATGTGCTGCACGCTATGTGCTGCGCGCTATGTTCTGTACGCTACATGCTGTGTGCTAGCGCTGTATGCTATGTGCTGCACGCTATGTACTGCGCGCTATGTTCTGTACGCTACATGCTGTGTGCTAGCGCTGTATGCTATGTGCTGCACGCTAGGTGCTGCGCGCTATGTTCTGTACGCTATGTGCTGTGTGCTATCGCTGTATGCTATGTGCTGCACGCTATGTGCTGCGCGCTATGTTCTGTACGCTACGTGCAGTGTGCTAGCGCTGTATGCAATGTGCTGCACGCTATGTGCTGCGCGCTATGTTCTGCACGCTACGTGCTGTGTGCTAGCGCTGTATGCTATATGCTGCACGCTATGTGCTGCGCGCTATGTTCTGTACGCTACGTGCTGTGTGCTAGCGCTGTATGCTATGTGCTGCACGCGATGTGCTGCGCGCTATGTTCTGTACGCTACGTGCAGTGTGCTAGCGCTGTATGCTATGTGCTGCACGCGACGTGCTGCGCGCTATGTTCTGTACGCTACGTGCAGTGTGCTAGCGCTGTATGCTATGTGCTGCACGCGACGTGCTGCGCGCTATGTTCTGTACGCTACGTGCTGTGTGCTAGCGCTGTATGCTATGTGCTGCACGCGATATGCTGCTATGTGCTGCACGCTATGTTCTGTACGCTACGTGCTGTGTGCTAGCGCTGTATGCTATGTGCTGCACGCTATGTGCTGCGCGCTATGTTCTGTACGCTACGTGCAGTGTGCTAGCGCTGTATGCTATGTGCTGCACGCTATGTGCTGCGCGCTATGTTCTGTACGCTACGTGCTGTGTGCTAGCGCTGTATGCTATGTGCTGCACGCTATGTGCTGCGCGCTATGTTCTGTACGCTACGTGCTGTGTGCTAGCGCTGTATGCTATGTGCTGCACGCTATGTGCTGCGCGCTATGTTCTGTACGCTACGTGCTGTGTGCTAGCGCTGTATGCTATGTGCTGCATGCTATGTGCTGCGCGCTATGTTCTGTACGCTACGTGCTGTGTGCTAGCGCTATATGCTATGTGCTGCACGCGATGTGCTGCGCGCTATGTTCTGTACGCTACATGCTGTGTGCTAGCGCTGTATGCTATGTGCTGCACGCTAGGTGCTGCGCGCTATGTTCTGTACGCTATGTGCTGTGTGCTACCGCTGTATGCTATGTGCTGCACGCTATGTGCTGCGCGCTATGTTCTGTACGCTACATGCAGTGTGCTAGCGCTGTATGCTATGTGCTGCACGCTATGTGCTGCGCGCTATGTTCTGTACGCTACATGCTGTGTGCTAGCGCTGTATGCTATGTGCTGCACGCTAGGTGCTGCGCGCTATGTTCTGTACGCTATGTGCTGTGTGCTACCGCTGTATGCTATGTGCTGCACGCTATGTGCTGCGCGCTATGTTCTGTACGCTACGTGCAGTGTGCTAGCGCTGTATGCAATGTGCTGCACGCTATGTGCTGCGCGCTATGTTCTGCACGCTACGTGCTGTGCTAGCGCTGTATGCTATGTGCTGCACGCTATGTGCTGCGCGCTATGTTCTGTACGCTACGTGCAGTGTGCTAGCGCTGTATGCTATGTGCTGCACGCGATGTGCTGCGCGCTATGTTCTGTACGCTACGTGCTGTGTGCTAGCGCTGTATGCTATGTGCTGCACGCGATATGCTGTGCGCTATGTTCTGTACGCTACGTGCTGTGTGCTAGCGCTGTATGCTATGTGCTGCACGCGATGTGCTGCGCGCTATGTTCTGTACGCTACGTGCTGTGTGCTAGCGCTATATGCTATGTGCTGCACGCTATGTGCTGCACGCTATGTTCTGTACGCTACGTGCTGTGTGCTAGCGCTGTATGCTATGTGCTGCACGCGATGTGCTGCGCGCTATGTTCTGTACGCTACGTGCAGTGTGCTAGCGCTGTATGCTATGTGCTGCACGCTATGTGCTGTGCGCTATGTTCTGTACGCTACGTGCTGTGTGCTAGCGCTGTATGCTATGTGCTGCACGCTATGTGCTGCGCGCTATGTTCTGTACGCTACGTGCTGTGTGCTAGCGCTATATGCTATGTGCTGCACGCTATGTGCTGCGCGCTATGTTCTGTACGCTACGTGCTGTGTGCTAGCGCTGTATGCTATGTGCTGCACGCTATGTGCTGCGCGCTATGTTCTGTACGCTACGTGCTGTGTGCTAGCGCTGTATGCTATGTGCTGCACGCGATGTGCTGCGCACTATGTTCTGTACGCTACGTGCTGTGTGCTACCGCTGTATGCTATGTGCTGCACGCTATGTGCTGCGCGCTATGTTCTGTACGCTACATGCTGTGTGCTAGCGCTGTATGCTATGTGCTGCACGCTAGGTGCTGCGCGCTATGTTCTGTACGCTATGTGCTGTGTGCTACCGCTGTATGCTATGTGCTGCACGCTATGTGCTGCGCGCTATGTTCTGTACGCTACGTGCAGTGTGCTAGCGCTGTATGCAATGTGCTGCACGCTATGTGCTGCGCGCTATGTTCTGCACGCTACGTGCTGTGTGCTAGCGCTGTATGCTATGTGCTGCACGCTATGTGCTGCGCGCTATGTTTTGTACGCTACGTGCAGTGTGCTAGCGCTGTATGCTATGTGCTGCACGTGACGTGCTGCGCGCTATGTTCTGTACGCTACGTGCTGTGTGCTAGCGCTGTATGCTATGTGCTGCACGCGATGTGCTGCGCGCTATGTTCTGTATGCTACATGCTGTGTGCTAGCGCTGTATGCTATGTGCTGCACGCTATGTGCTGCGCGCTATGTTCTGTACGCTACATGCTGTGTGCTAGCGCTGTATGCTATGTGCTGCACGCTATGTGCTGCGCGCTATGTTCTGTACGCTACATGCTGTGTGCTAGCGCTGTATGCTATGTGCTGCACGCTAGGTGCTGCGCGCTATGTTCTGTACGCTATGTGCTGTGTGCTACCGCTGTATGCTATGTGCTGCACGCTATGTGCTGCGCACTATGTTCTGTACGCTACGTGCAGTGTGCTAGCGCTGTATGCAATGTGCTGCACGCTATGTGCTGCGCGCTATGTTCTGCACGCTACGTGCTGTGTGCTAGCGCTGTATGCTATGTGCTGCACGCTATGTGCTGCGCGCTATGTTCTGTACGCTACGTGCAGTGTGCTAGCGCTGTATGCTATGTGCTGCACGCGACGTGCTGCGCGCTATGTTCTGTACGCTACGTGCTGTGTGCTAGCGCTGTATGCTATGTGCTGCACGCGATATGCTGCTATGTGCTGCACGCTATGTTCTGTACGCTACGTGCTGTGTGCTAGCGCTGTATGCTATGTGCTGCACGCTATGTGCTGCGCGCTATGTTCTGTACGCTACGTGCAGTGTGCTAGCGCTGTATGCAATGTGCTGCACGCTATGTGCTGCGCGCTATGTTCTGTACGCTACGTGCTGTGTGCTAGCGCTGTATGCTATGTGCTGCACGCTATGTGCTGCGCGCTATGTTCTGTACGCTACGTGCTGTGTGCTAGCGCTGTATGCTATGTGCTGCACGCTATGTGCTGCGCGCTATGTTCTGTATGCTACGTGCTGTGTGCTAGCGCTGTATGCTATGTGCTGCATGCTATGTGCTGTGCGCTATGTTCTGTATGCTACGTGCTGTGTGCTAGCGCTATATGCTATGTGCTGCACGCGATGTGCTGCGCGCTATGTTCTGTACGCTACATGCTGTGTGCTAGCGCTGTATGCTATGTGCTGCACGCTAGGTGCTGCGCGCTCTGTTCTGTACGCTATGTGCTGTGTGCTACCGCTGTATGCTATGTGCTGCACGCTATGTGCTGCGCGCTATGTTCTGTACGCTACATGCAGTGTGCTAGCGCTGTATGCTATGTGCTGCACGCTATGTGCTGCGCGCTATGTTCTGTACGCTACATGCTGTGTGCTAGCGCTGTATGCTATGTGCTGCACGCTAGGTGCTGCGCGCTATGTTCTGTACGCTATGTGCTGTGTGCTACCGCTGTATGCTATGTGCTGCACGCTATGTGCTGCGCGCTATGTTCTGTACGCTACGTGCAGTGTGCTAGCGCTGTATGCAATGTGCTGCACGCTATGTGCTGCGCGCTATGTTCTGCACGCTACGTGCTGTGCTAGCGCTGTATGCTATGTGCTGCACGCTATGTGCTGCGCGCTATGTTCTGTACGCTACGTGCAGTGTGCTAGCGCTGTATGCTATGTGCTGCACGCGATGTGCTGCGCGCTATGTTCTGTACGCTACGTGCTGTGTGCTAGCGCTGTATGCTATGTGCTGTACGCGATATGCTGTGCGCTATGTTCTGTACGCTACGTGCTGTGTGCTACCGCTGTATGCTATGTGCTGCACGCTATGTGCTGCGCACTATGTTCTGTACGCTACGTGCAGTGTGCTAGCGCTGTATGCAATGTGCTGCACGCTATGTGCTGCGCGCTATGTTCTGCACGCTACGTGCTGTGTGCTAGCGCTGTATGCTATGTGCTGCACGCGATATGCTGTGCGCTATGTTCTGTACGCTATGTGCTGTGTGCTACCGCTGTATGCTATGTGCTGCACGCTATGTGCTGCGCACTATGTTCTGTACGCTACGTGCAGTGTGCTAGCGCTGTATGCAATATGCTGCACGCTATGTGCTGCGCGCTATGTTCTGCACGCTACGTGCTGTGTGCTAGCGCTGTATGCTATGTGCTGCACGCTATGTGCTGCGCGCTATGTTCTGTACGCTACGTGCAGTGTGCTAGCGCTGTATGCTATGTGCTGCACGCGACGTGCTGCGCGCTATGTTCTGTACGCTACGTGCTGTGTGCTAGCGCTGTATGCTATGTGCTGCACGCGATATGCTGCTATGTGCTGCACGCTATGTTCCGTACGCTACGTGCTGTGTGCTAGCGCTGTATGCTATGTGCTGCACGCTATGTGCTGCGCGCTATGTTCTGTACGCTACGTGCAGTGGGCTATCGCTGTATGCTATGTGCTGCACGCTATGTGCTGCACGCTATGTTCTGTACGCTACGTGCTGTGTGCTAGCGCTGTATGCTATGTGCTGCACGCTATGTGCTGCGCGCTATGTTCTGTACGCTACATGCTGTGTGCTAGCGCTATATGCTATGTGCTGCACGCTATGTGCTGCACGCTATGTTCTGTACGCTACGTGCTGTGTGCTAGCGCTGTATGCTATGTGCTGCACGCTATGTGCTGCGCGCTATGTTCTGTACGCTACGTGCAGTGTGCTAGCGCTGTATGCTATGTGCTACACGCTATGTGCTGTGCGCTATGTTCTGTACGCTACGTGCTGTGTGCTAGCGCTGTATGCTATGTGCTGCACGCTATGTGCTGCGCGCTATGTTCTGTACGCTACGTGCTGTGTGCTAGCGCTATATGCTATGTGCTGCACGCTATGTGCTGCACGCTATGTTCTGTACGCTACGTGCTGTGTGCTAGCGCTGTATGCTATGTGCTGCACGCTATGTGCTGCGCGCTATGTTCTGTACGCTACGTGCTGTGTGCTAGCGCTGTATGCTATGTGCTGCACGCGATGTGCTGCGCGCTATGTTCTGTACGCTACGTGCTGTGTGCTAGCGCTGTATGCTATGTGCTGCACGCTATGTGCTGCGCGCTATGTTCTGTACGCTACGTGCAGTGTGCTAGCGCTGTATGCTATGTGCTGCACGCTATGTGCTGTGCGCTATGTTCTGTACGCTACGTGCTGTGTGCTAGCGCTGTATGCTATGTGCTGCACGCTATGTGCTGCGCGCTATGTTCTGTACGCTACGTGCTGTGTGCTAGCGCTATATGCTATGTGCTGCACGCTATGTGCTGCGCGCTATGTTCTGTACGCTACATGCTGTGTGCTAGCGCTGTATGCTATGTGCTGCACGCTATGTGCTGCGCGCTATGTTCTGTACGCTACGTGCTGTGTGCTAGCGCTGTATGCTATGTGCTGCACGCGATGTGCTGCGCGCTATGTTCTGTACGCTACGTGCTGTGTACTAGCGCTGTATGCTATGTGCTGCACGCTATGTGCTGCGCGCTATGTTCTGTACGCTACGTGCTGTGTGCTAGCGCTGTATGCTATGTGCTGCACGCTATGTGCTGCGCGCTATGTTCTGTACGCTACATGCTGTGTACTAGCGCTGTATGCTATGTGCTGCACGCGATGTGCTGCGCGCTATGTTCTGTACGCTACGTGCTGTGTGCTAGCGCTGTATGCTATGTGCTGCACGCTATGTGCTGCGCGCTATGTTCTGTACGCTACGTGCTGTGTGCTAGCGCTATGTTCTGTACGCTACATGCTGTGTGCTAGCGCTGTATGCTATGTGCTGCATGCGATGTGCTGCGCGCTTTGTTCTGTACGCTACGTGCTGTGTGCTAGCGCTGTATGCTATGTGCTGCACGCTATGTGCTGCGCGCTATGTTCTGTACGCTACGTGCTGTGTGCTAGCGCTGTATGCTATGTGCTGCACGCGATGTGCTGCGCGCTATGTTCTGTACGCTACGTGCTGTGTGCTAGCGCTGTATGCTATGTGCTGCACGCTATGTGCTGCGCGCTATGTTCTGTACGCTACATGCTGTGTGCTAGCGCTGTATGCTATGTGCTGCGCGCTATGTTCTGTACGCTATGTGCTGTGTGCTAGCGCTGTATGCTATGTGCTGCACGCGATGTGCTGCGCGCTATGTTCTGTACGCTACGTGCTGTGTGCTAGCGCTGTATGCTATGTGCTGCACGCTATGTGCTGCGCGCTATGTTCTGTACGCTACGTGCTGTGTGCTAGCGCTGTATGCTATGTGCTGCATGCTATGTGCTGCGCGCTATGTTCTGTACGCTACGTGCTGTGTGCTAGCGCTATATGCTATGTGCTGCACGCGATGTGCTGCGCGCTATGTTCTGTACGCTACATGCTGTGTGCTAGCGCTGTATGCTATGTGCTGCACGCTAGGTGCTGCGCGCTATGTTCTGTACGCTACGTGCTGTGTGCTAGCGCTGTATGCTATGTGCTGCACGCGATGTGCTGCGCGCTATGTTCTGTACGCTACGTGCTGTGTGCTAGCGCTGTATGCTATGTGCTGCACGCTATGTGCTGCGCGCTATGTTCTGTACGCTACATGCTGTGTGCTAGCGCTGTATGCTATGTGCTGCGCGCTATGTTCTGTACGCTATGTGCTGTGTGCTAGCGCTGTATGCTATGTGCTGCACGCGATGTGCTGCGCGCTATGTTCTGTACGCTACGTGCTGTGTGCTAGCGCTGTATGCTATGTGCTGCACGCTATGTGCTGCGCGCTATGTTCTGTATGCTACATGCTGTGTGCTAGCGCTGTATGCTATGTGCTGCACGCTATGTGCTGCGCGCTATGTTCTGTACGCTATGTGCTGTGTGCTACCGCTGTATGCTATGTGCTGCGCGCTATGTTCTGTACGCTACATGCTGTGTACTAGCGCTGTATGCTATGTGCTGCACGCGATGTGCTGCGCGCTATGTTCTGTACGCTACGTGCTGTGTGCTAGCGCTGTATGCTATGTGCTGCACGCTATGTGCTGCGCGCTATGTTCTGTACGCTACGTGCTGTGTGCTAGCGCTATGTTCTGTACGCTACATGCTGTGTGCTAGCGCTGTATGCTATGTGCTGCATGCGATGTGCTGCGCGCTTTGTTCTGTACGCTACGTGCTGTGTGCTAGCGCTGTATGCTATGTGCTGCACGCTATGTGCTGCGCGCTATGTTCTGTACGCTACGTGCTGTGTGCTAGCGCTGTATGCTATGTGCTGCACGCGATGTGCTGCGCGCTATGTTCTGTACGCTACGTGCTGTGTGCTAGCGCTGTATGCTATGTGCTGCACGCTATGTGCTGCGCGCTATGTTCTGTACGCTACATGCTGTGTGCTAGCGCTGTATGCTATGTGCTGCGCGCTATGTTCTGTACGCTATGTGCTGTGTGCTAGCGCTGTATGCTATGTGCTGCACGCGATGTGCTGCGCGCTATGTTCTGTACGCTACGTGCTGTGTGCTAGCGCTGTATGCTATGTGCTGCACGCTATGTGCTGCGCGCTATGTTCTGTATGCTACATGCTGTGTGCTAGCGCTGTATGCTATGTGCTGCACGCTATGTGCTGCGCGCTATGTTCTGTACGCTATGTGCTGTGTGCTACCGCTGTATGCTATGTGCTGCACGCTATGTGCTGCGCGCTATGTTCTGCACGCTACGTGCTGTGTGCTAGCGCTGTATGCTATGTGCTGCACGCGATGTGCTGCGTGCTATGTTCTGCACGCTACGTGCTGTGTGCTAGCGCTGTATGCTATGTGCTGCACGCGATATGCTGCTATGTGCTGCGCGTTATGTTCTGTACGCTACGTGCAGTGTGCTAGCGCTGTATGCTATGTGCTGCACGCGATGTGCTGCGCGCTATGTTCTGTACGCTACTTGCTGTGTGCTAGCGCTATATGCTATGTGCTGCACGCGATATGCTGCTATGTGCTGCACGCTATGTTCTGTATGCTACGTGCTGTGTGCTAGCGCTGTATGCTATGTGCTGCACGCGATGTGCTGCGCGCTATGTTCTGTACGCTACGTGCTGTGTGCTAGCGCTGTATGCTATGTGCTGCACGCGATGTGCTGCGCGCTATGTTCTGCACGCTACGTGCTGTGTGCTAGCGCTGTATGCTATGTGCTGCACGCGATATGCTGCTATGTGCTGCGCGCTATGTTCTGTACGCTACGTGCAGTGTGCTTGCGCTGTATGCTATGTGCGGCACGCTATGTGCTGCGCGCTATGTTCTGTACGCTACGTGCTGTGTGCTAGCGCTGTATGCTATGTGCTGCACGCGATGTGCTGCGCGCTATGTTCTGTACGCTACGTGCTGTGTGCTAGCGCTATATGCTATGTGCTGCACGCGATATGCTGCTATGTGCTGCGCGCTATGTTCTGCACGCTACATGCTGTGTGCTAGCGCTGTATGCTATGTGCTGCACGCGATGTGCTGCGCGCTATGTTCTGTTCGCTACGTGCTGTGTGCTAGCGCTGTATGCTATGTGCTGCACGCTATGTTCTGTACGCTACGTGCTGTGTGCTAGCGCTGTATGCTATGTGCTGCACGCTATGTGCTGCGCGCTATGTTCTGTACGCTACGTGCTGTGTGCTAGCGCTGTATGCTATGTGCTGCACGCTATGTGCTGCGCGCTAAGTTCTGTACGCTACGTGCTGTGTGCTAGCGCTGTATGCTATGTGCTGCACGCTATGTGCTGCGCGCTATGTTCTGTACGCTACGTGCTGTGTGCTAGCGCTGTATGCTATGTGCTGCACGCTATGTGCTGCGCGCTATGTTCTGTACGCTACGTGCTGTGTGCTAGCGCTGTATGCTATGTGCTGCACGCGATGTGCTGCGCGCTATGTTCTGTACGCTATGTGCTGTGTGCTAGCGCTGTATGCTATGTGCTGCACGCGATATGCTGCTATGTGCTGCGCGCTATGTTCTGTACGCTACGTGCAGTGTGCTAGCGCTGTATGCTATGTGCTGCACGCGATGTGCTGCGCGCTATGTTCTGTACGCTACGTGCTGTGTGCTAGCGCTGTATGCTATGTGCTGCACGCGATATGCTGCTATGTGCTGCACGCTATGTTCTGTACGCTACGTGCTGTGTGCTAGCGCTGTATGCTATGTGCTGCACTCTATGTGCTGCGCGCTATGTTCTGTACGCTACGTGCTGTGTGCTAGCGCTGTATGCTATGTGCTGCACGCTATGTGCTGCGCGCTATGTTCTGTACGCTACATGCTGTGTGCTAGCGCTGTATGCTATGTGCTGCGCGCTATGTTCTGTACGCTATGTGCTGTGTGCTAGCGCTGTATGCTATGTGCTGCACGCGATGTGCTGCGCGCTATGTTCTGTACGCTACGTGCTGTGTGCTAGCGCTGTATGCTATGTGCTGCGCGCTATGTTCTGTACGCTATGTGCTGTGTGCTAGCGCTGTATGCTATGTGCTGCACGCGATGTGCTGCGCGCTATGTTCTGTACGCTACGTGCTGTGTGCTAGCGCTGTATGCTATGTGCTGCACGCTATGTGCTGCGCGCTATGTTCTGTATGCTACATGCTGTGTGCTAGCGCTGTATGCTATGTGCTGCACGCTATGTGCTGCGCGCTATGTTCTGTACGCTATGTGCTGTGTGCTACCGCTGTATGCTATGTGCTGCACGCTATGTGCTGCGCGCTATGTTCTGCACGCTACGTGCTGTGTGCTAGCGCTGTATGCTATGTGCTGCACGCGATGTGCTGCGTGCTATGTTCTGCACGCTACGTGCTGTGTGCTAGCGCTGTATGCTATGTGCTGCACGCGATATGCTGCTATGTGCTGCGCGTTATGTTCTGTACGCTACGTGCAGTGTGCTAGCGCTGTATGCTATGTGCTGCACGCGATGTGCTGCGCGCTATGTTCTGTACGCTACTTGCTGTGTGCTAGCGCTATATGCTATGTGCTGCACGCGATATGCTGCTATGTGCTGCACGCTATGTTCTGTATGCTACGTGCTGTGTGCTAGCGCTGTATGCTATGTGCTGCACGCGATGTGCTGCGCGCTATGTTCTGTACGCTACGTGCTGTGTGCTAGCGCTGTATGCTATGTGCTGCACGCGATGTGCTGCGCGCTATGTTCTGCACGCTACGTGCTGTGTGCTAGCGCTGTATGCTATGTGCTGCACGCGATATGCTGCTATGTGCTGCGCGCTATGTTCTGTACGCTACGTGCAGTGTGCTTGCGCTGTATGCTATGTGCGGCACGCTATGTGCTGCGCGCTATGTTCTGTACGCTACGTGCTGTGTGCTAGCGCTGTATGCTATGTGCTGCACGCGATGTGCTGCGCGCTATGTTCTGTACGCTACGTGCTGTGTGCTAGCGCTATATGCTATGTGCTGCACGCGATATGCTGCTATGTGCTGCGCGCTATGTTCTGCACGCTACATGCTGTGTGCTAGCGCTGTATGCTATGTGCTGCACGCGATGTGCTGCGCGCTATGTTCTGTTCGCTACGTGCTGTGTGCTAGCGCTGTATGCTATGTGCTGCACGCTATGTTCTGTACGCTACGTGCTGTGTGCTAGCGCTGTATGCTATGTGCTGCACGCTATGTGCTGCGCGCTATGTTCTGTACGCTACGTGCTGTGTGCTAGCGCTGTATGCTATGTGCTGCACGCTATGTGCTGCGCGCTAAGTTCTGTACGCTACGTGCTGTGTGCTAGCGCTGTATGCTATGTGCTGCACGCTATGTGCTGCGCGCTATGTTCTGTACGCTACGTGCTGTGTGCTAGCGCTGTATGCTATGTGCTGCACGCTATGTGCTGCGCGCTATGTTCTGTACGCTACGTGCTGTGTGCTAGCGCTGTATGCTATGTGCTGCACGCGATGTGCTGCGCGCTATGTTCTGTACGCTATGTGCTGTGTGCTAGCGCTGTATGCTATGTGCTGCACGCGATATGCTGCTATGTGCTGCGCGCTATGTTCTGTACGCTACGTGCAGTGTGCTAGCGCTGTATGCTATGTGCTGCACGCGATGTGCTGCGCGCTATGTTCTGTACGCTACGTGCTGTGTGCTAGCGCTGTATGCTATGTGCTGCACGCGATATGCTGCTATGTGCTGCACGCTATGTTCTGTACGCTACGTGCTGTGTGCTAGCGCTGTATGCTATGTGCTGCACTCTATGTGCTGCGCGCTATGTTCTGTACGCTACGTGCTGTGTGCTAGCGCTGTATGCTATGTGCTGCACGCTATGTGCTGCGCGCTATGTTCTGTACGCTACGTGCTGTGTGCTAGCGCTGTATGCTATGTGCTGCACGCTATGTGCTGCGCGCTATGTTCTGTACGCTACGTGCTGTGTGCTAGCGCTGTATGCTATGTGCTGCACGCGATGTGCTGCGCGCTATGTTCTGTACGCTACGTGCTGTGTGCTAGCGCTGTATGCTATGTGCTGCACGCTATGTGCTGCACGCTATGTTCTGTACGCTACATGCTGTGTGCTAGCGCTGTATGCTATGTGCTGCACGCTATGTGCTGCGCGCTATGTTCTGTACGCTACGTGCTGTGTGCTAGTGCTGTATGCTAGGTGCTGCACGCTATGTGCTGCGCGCTATGTTCTGTACGCTACGTGCTGTGTGCTAGCGCTGTATGCTATGTGCGGCAAGCTATGTGCTGCGCGCTATGTTCTGTACGCTACGTGCTGTGTGCTAGCGCTGTATGCTATGTGCTGCACGCGATGTGCTGCGCGCTATGTTCTGTACGCTACATGCTGTGTGCTAGCGCTGTATGCTATGTGCTGCACGCGATGTGCTGCACGCTATGTTCTGTACGCTACGTGCTGTGTGCTAGCGCTGTATGCTATGTGCTGCACGCGATGTGCTGCACGCTATGTTCTGTACGCTACATGCTGTGTGCTAGCGCTGTATGCTATGTGCTGCACGCGATGTGCTGCGCGCTATGTTCTGTACGCTACGTGCTGTGTGCTAGCGCTGTATGCTATGTGCTGCACGCGATGTGCTGCGCGCTATGTTCTGTACGCTACGTGCTGTGTGCTAGCGCTGTATGCTATGTGCTGCACGCTAGGTGCTGCGCGCTATGTTCTGTACGCTACGTGCTGTGTGCTAGCGCTGTATGCTATGTGCTGCACGCTATGTGCTGCGCGCTATGTTCTGTACGCTACGTGCTGTGTGCTAGTGCTGTATGCTATGTGCTGCACGCGATGTGCTGCGCGCTATGTTCTGTAAGCTACGTGCTGTGTGCTAGCGCTGTATGCTATGTGCTGCACGCGATGTGCTGCGCGCTATGTTCTGTACGCTACGTGCTGTGTGCTAGCGCTGTATGCTATGTGTTGCACGCGATGTGCTGCGTGCTATGTTCTGCACGCTACGTGCTGTGTGCTAGCGCTGTATGCTATGTGCTGCACGCGATATGCTGCTATGTGCTGCACGTTATGTTCTGTACGCTACGTGCAGTGTGCTAGCGCTGTATGCTATGTGCTGCACGCGATGTGCTGCGCGCTATGTTCTGTACGCTACGTGCTGTGTGCTAGCGCTATATGCTGTGCTGCACGCGATATGCTGCTATGTGCTGCACGCTATGTTCTGTACGCTACGTGCTGTGTGCTAGCGCTGTATGCTATGTGCTGCACGCGATGTGCTGCGCGCTATGTTCTGTACGCTACGTGCTGTGTGCTAGCGCTGTATGCTATGTGCTGCACGCGATGTGCTGCGCGCTATGTTCTGCACGCTACGTGCTGTGTGCTAGCGCTGTATGCTATGTGCTGCACGCGATATGCTGCTATGTGCTGCGCGCTATGTTCTGTACGCTACGTGCAGTGTGCTTGCGCTGTATGCTATGTGCGGCACGCTATGTGCTGCGCGCTATGTTCTGTACGCTACGTGCTGTGTGCTAGCGCTGTATGCTATGTGCTGCACGCGATGTGCTGCGCGCTATGTTCTGTACGCTACGTGCTGTGTGCTAGCGCTATATGCTATGTGCTGCACGCGATATGCTGCTATGTGCTGCGCGCTATGTTCTGCACGCTACATGCTGTGTGCTAGCGCTGTATGCTATGTGCTGCACGCGATGTGCTGCGCGCTATGTTCTGTTCGCTACGTGCTGTGTGCTAGCGCTGTATGCTATGTGCTGCACGCTATGTTCTGTACGCTACGTGCTGTGTGCTAGCGCTGTATGCTATGTGCTGTACGCTATGTGCTGCGCGCTATGTTCTGTACGCTACGTGCTGTGTGCTAGCGCTGTATGCTATGTGCTGCACGCGATGTGCTGCGCGCTATGTTCTGTACGCTACGTGCTGTGTGCTAGCGCTGTATGCTATGTGCTGCACGCTATGTGCTGCGCGCTATGTTCTGTACGCTACATGCTGTGTGCTAGCGCTGTATGCTATGTGCTGCGCGCTATGTTCTGTACGCTATGTGCTGTGTGCTAGCGCTGTATGCTATGTGCTGCACGCGATGTGCTGCGCGCTATGTTCTGTACGCTACGTGCTGTGTGCTAGCGCTGTATGCTATGTGCTGCACGCTATGTGCTGCGCGCTATGTTCTGTATGCTACATGCTGTGTGCTAGCGCTGTATGCTATGTGCTGCACGCTATGTGCTGCGCGCTATGTTCTGTACGCTATGTGCTGTGTGCTACCGCTGTATGCTATGTGCTGCGCGCTATGTTCTGTACGCTACATGCTGTGTACTAGCGCTGTATGCTATGTGCTGCACGCGATGTGCTGCGCGCTATGTTCTGTACGCTACGTGCTGTGTGCTAGCGCTGTATGCTATGTGCTGCACGCTATGTGCTGCGCGCTATGTTCTGTACGCTACGTGCTGTGTGCTAGCGCTATGTTCTGTACGCTACATGCTGTGTGCTAGCGCTGTATGCTATGTGCTGCATGCGATGTGCTGCGCGCTTTGTTCTGTACGCTACGTGCTGTGTGCTAGCGCTGTATGCTATGTGCTGCACGCTATGTGCTGCGCGCTATGTTCTGTACGCTACGTGCTGTGTGCTAGCGCTGTATGCTATGTGCTGCACGCGATGTGCTGCGCGCTATGTTCTGTACGCTACGTGCTGTGTGCTAGCGCTGTATGCTATGTGCTGCACGCTATGTGCTGCGCGCTATGTTCTGTACGCTACATGCTGTGTGCTAGCGCTGTATGCTATGTGCTGCGCGCTATGTTCTGTACGCTATGTGCTGTGTGCTAGCGCTGTATGCTATGTGCTGCACGCGATGTGCTGCGCGCTATGTTCTGTACGCTACGTGCTGTGTGCTAGCGCTGTATGCTATGTGCTGCACGCTATGTGCTGCGCGCTATGTTCTGTATGCTACATGCTGTGTGCTAGCGCTGTATGCTATGTGCTGCACGCTATGTGCTGCGCGCTATGTTCTGTACGCTATGTGCTGTGTGCTACCGCTGTATGCTATGTGCTGCACGCTATGTGCTGCGCGCTATGTTCTGCACGCTACGTGCTGTGTGCTAGCGCTGTATGCTATGTGCTGCACGCGATGTGCTGCGTGCTATGTTCTGCACGCTACGTGCTGTGTGCTAGCGCTGTATGCTATGTGCTGCACGCGATATGCTGCTATGTGCTGCGCGTTATGTTCTGTACGCTACGTGCAGTGTGCTAGCGCTGTATGCTATGTGCTGCACGCGATGTGCTGCGCGCTATGTTCTGTACGCTACTTGCTGTGTGCTAGCGCTATATGCTATGTGCTGCACGCGATATGCTGCTATGTGCTGCACGCTATGTTCTGTATGCTACGTGCTGTGTGCTAGCGCTGTATGCTATGTGCTGCACGCGATGTGCTGCGCGCTATGTTCTGTACGCTACGTGCTGTGTGCTAGCGCTGTATGCTATGTGCTGCACGCGATGTGCTGCGCGCTATGTTCTGCACGCTACGTGCTGTGTGCTAGCGCTGTATGCTATGTGCTGCACGCGATATGCTGCTATGTGCTGCGCGCTATGTTCTGTACGCTACGTGCAGTGTGCTTGCGCTGTATGCTATGTGCGGCACGCTATGTGCTGCGCGCTATGTTCTGTACGCTACGTGCTGTGTGCTAGCGCTGTATGCTATGTGCTGCACGCGATGTGCTGCGCGCTATGTTCTGTACGCTACGTGCTGTGTGCTAGCGCTATATGCTATGTGCTGCACGCGATATGCTGCTATGTGCTGCGCGCTATGTTCTGCACGCTACATGCTGTGTGCTAGCGCTGTATGCTATGTGCTGCACGCGATGTGCTGCGCGCTATGTTCTGTTCGCTACGTGCTGTGTGCTAGCGCTGTATGCTATGTGCTGCACGCTATGTTCTGTACGCTACGTGCTGTGTGCTAGCGCTGTATGCTATGTGCTGCACGCTATGTGCTGCGCGCTATGTTCTGTACGCTACGTGCTGTGTGCTAGCGCTGTATGCTATGTGCTGCACGCTATGTGCTGCGCGCTAAGTTCTGTACGCTACGTGCTGTGTGCTAGCGCTGTATGCTATGTGCTGCACGCTATGTGCTGCGCGCTATGTTCTGTACGCTACGTGCTGTGTGCTAGCGCTGTATGCTATGTGCTGCACGCTATGTGCTGCGCGCTATGTTCTGTACGCTACGTGCTGTGTGCTAGCGCTGTATGCTATGTGCTGCACGCGATGTGCTGCGCGCTATGTTCTGTACGCTATGTGCTGTGTGCTAGCGCTGTATGCTATGTGCTGCACGCGATATGCTGCTATGTGCTGCGCGCTATGTTCTGTACGCTACGTGCAGTGTGCTAGCGCTGTATGCTATGTGCTGCACGCGATGTGCTGCGCGCTATGTTCTGTACGCTACGTGCTGTGTGCTAGCGCTGTATGCTATGTGCTGCACGCGATATGCTGCTATGTGCTGCACGCTATGTTCTGTACGCTACGTGCTGTGTGCTAGCGCTGTATGCTATGTGCTGCACTCTATGTGCTGCGCGCTATGTTCTGTACGCTACGTGCTGTGTGCTAGCGCTGTATGCTATGTGCTGCACGCTATGTGCTGCGCGCTATGTTCTGTACGCTACGTGCTGTGTGCTAGCGCTGTATGCTATGTGCTGCACGCTATGTGCTGCGCGCTATGTTCTGTACGCTACGTGCTGTGTGCTAGCGCTGTATGCTATGTGCTGCACGCGATGTGCTGCGCGCTATGTTCTGTACGCTACGTGCTGTGTGCTAGCGCTGTATGCTATGTGCTGCACGCTATGTGCTGCACGCTATGTTCTGTACGCTACATGCTGTGTGCTAGCGCTGTATGCTATGTGCTGCACGCTATGTGCTGCGCGCTATGTTCTGTACGCTACGTGCTGTGTGCTAGTGCTGTATGCTAGGTGCTGCACGCTATGTGCTGCGCGCTATGTTCTGTACGCTACGTGCTGTGTGCTAGCGCTGTATGCTATGTGCGGCAAGCTATGTGCTGCGCGCTATGTTCTGTACGCTACGTGCTGTGTGCTAGCGCTGTATGCTATGTGCTGCACGCGATGTGCTGCGCGCTATGTTCTGTACGCTACATGCTGTGTGCTAGCGCTGTATGCTATGTGCTGCACGCGATGTGCTGCACGCTATGTTCTGTACGCTACGTGCTGTGTGCTAGCGCTGTATGCTATGTGCTGCACGCGATGTGCTGCACGCTATGTTCTGTACGCTACATGCTGTGTGCTAGCGCTGTATGCTATGTGCTGCACGCGATGTGCTGCGCGCTATGTTCTGTACGCTACGTGCTGTGTGCTAGCGCTGTATGCTATGTGCTGCACGCGATGTGCTGCGCGCTATGTTCTGTACGCTACGTGCTGTGTGCTAGCGCTGTATGCTATGTGCTGCACGCGATGTGCTGCGCGCTATGTTCTGTACGCTACGTGCAGTGTGCTAGCGCTGTATGCTATGTGCTGCACGCGATGTGCTGCGCGCTATGTTCTGTAAGCTACGTGCTGTGTGCTAGCGCTGTATGCTATGTGCTGCACGCGATGTGCTGCGCGCTATGTTCTGTACGCTACGTGCTGTGTGCTAGCGCTGTATGCTATGTGCTGCACGCGATGTGCTGCGTGCTATGTTCTGCACGCTACGTGCTGTGTGCTAGCGCTGTATGCTATGTGCTGCACGCGATATGCTGCTATGTGCTGCGCGTTATGTTCTGTACGCTACGTGCAGTGTGCTAGCGCTGTATGCTATGTGCTGCACGCGATGTGCTGCGCGCTATGTTCTGTACGCTACGTGCTGTGTGCTAGCGCTATATGCTATGTGCTGCACGCGATGTGCTGCGCGCTATGTTCTGTACGCTACGTGCTGTGTGCTAGCGCTGTATGCTATGTGCTGCACGCGATGTGCTGCGCGCTATGTTCTGTACGCTACGTGCTGTGTGCTAGCGCTGTATGCTATGTGCTGCACGCGATGTGCTGCGCGCTATGTTCTGCACGCTACGTGCTGTGTGCTAGCGCTGTATGCTATGTGCTGCACGCGATATGCTGCTATGTGCTGCGCGCTATGTTCTGTACGCTACGTGCAGTGTGCTTGCGCTGTATGCTATGTGCGGCACGCTATGTGCTGCGCGCTATGTTCTGTACGCTACGTGCTGTGTGCTAGCGCTGTATGCTATGTGCTGCACGCGATGTGCTGCGCGCTATGTTCTGTACGCTACGTGCTGTGTGCTAGCGCTATATGCTATGTGCTGCACGCGATATGCTGCTATGTGCTGCGCGCTATGTTCTGCACGCTACATGCTGTGTGCTAGCGCTGTATGCTATGTGCTGCACGCGATGTGCTGCGCGCTATGTTCTGTTCGCTACGTGCTGTGTGCTAGCGCTGTATGCTATGTGCTGCACGCTATGTTCTGTACGCTACGTGCTGTGTGCTAGCGCTGTATGCTATGTGCTGCACGCTATGTGCTGCGCGCTATGTTCTGTACGCTACGTGCTGTGTGCTAGCGCTGTATGCTATGTGCTGCACGCTATGTGCTGCGCGCTATGTTCTGTACGCTACGTGCTGTGTGCTAGCGCTGTATGCTATGTGCTGCACGCTATGTGCTGCGCGCTATGTTCTGTACGCTACGTGCTGTGTGCTAGCGCTGTATGCTATGTGCTGCACGCGATGTGCTGCGCGCTATGTTCTGTACGCTATGTGCTGTGTGCTAGCGCTGTATGCTATGTGCTGCACGCGATATGCTGCTATGTGCTGCGCGCTATATTCTGTACGCTACGTGCAGTGTGCTAGCGCTGTATGCTTTGTGCTGCACGCGATGTGCTGCGCGCTATGTTCTGTACGCTACGTGCTGTGTGCTAGCGCTGTATGCTATGTGCTGCACGCGATATGCTGCTATGTGCTGCACGCTATGTTCTGTACGCTACGTGCTGTGTGCTAGCGCTGTATGCTATGTGCTGCACTCTATGTGCTGCGCGCTATGTTCTGTACGCTACGTGCTGTGTGCTAGCGCTGTATGCTATGTGCTGCACGCTATGTGCTGCGCGCTATGTTCTGTACGCTACGTGCTGTGTGCTAGCGCTGTATGCTATGTGCTGCACGCTATGTGCTGCGCGCTATGTTCTGTACGCTACGTGCTGTGTGCTAGCGCTGTATGCTATGTGCTGCACGCGATGTGCTGCGCGCTATGTTCTGTACGCTACATGCTGTATACTAGCGCTGTATGCTATGTGCTGCACGCGATGTGCTGCGCGCTATGTTCTGTACGCTACGTGCTGTGTGCTAGCGCTGTATGCTATGTGCTGCACGCTATGTGCTGCACGCTATGTTCTGTACGCTACGTGCTGTGTGCTAGCGCTGTATGCTATGTGCTGCACGCTATGTGCTGCGCGCTATGTTCTGTACGCTACGTGCTGTGTGCTAGTGCTGTATGCTAGGTGCTGCACGCTATGTGCTGCGCGCTATGTTCTGTACGCTACGTGCTGTGTGCTAGCGCTGTATGCTATGTGCTGCACGCTATGTGCTGCGCGCTATGTTCTGTACGCTACGTGCTGTGTGCTAGTGCTGTATGCTAGGTGCTGCACGCTATGTGCTGCGCGCTATGTTCTGTACGCTACGTGCTGTGTGCTAGCGCTGTATGCTATGTGCGGTAAGCTATGTGCTGTGCGCTATGTTCTGTACGCTACGTGCTGTGTGCTAGCGCTGTATGCTATGTGCTGCACGCGATGTGCTGCGCGCTATGTTCTGTACGCTACATGCTGTGTGCTAGCGCTGTATGCTATGTGCTGCACGCGATGTGCTGCACGCTATGTTCTGTACGCTACGTGCTGTGTGCTAGCGCTGTATGCTATGTGCTGCACGCGATGTGCTGCGCGCTATGTTCTGTACGCTACATGCTGTGTGCTAGCGCTGTATGCTATGTGCTGCACGCGATGTGCTGCGCGCTATGTTCTGTACGCTACGTGCTGTGTGCTAGCGCTGTATGCTATGTGCTGCACGCGATGTGCTGCGCGCTATGTTCTGTACGCTACGTGCTGTGTGCTAGCGCTGTATGCTATGTGCTGCACGCTAGGTGCTGCGCGCTATGTTCTGTACGCTACGTGCTGTGTGCTAGCGCTGTATGCTATGTGCTGCACGCGATGTGCTGCGCGCTATGTTCTGTACGCTACGTGCTGTGTGCTAGCGCTGTATGCTATGTGCTGCACGCGATGTGCTGCACGCTATGTTCTGTACGCTACGTGCTGTGTGCTAGCGCTGTATGCTATGTGCTGCACGCGATGTGCTGCGCGCTATGTTCTGTACGCTACGTGCTGTGTGCTAGCGCTGTATGCTATGTGCTGCACGCGACGTGCTGCGCGCTATGTTCTGTACGCTACATGCAGTGTGCTTGCGCTGTATGCTATGTGCGGCACGCTATGTGCTGCGCGCTATGTTCTGTACGCTATGTGCTGTGTGCTAGCGCTGTATGCTATGTGCTGCACGCGATGTGCTGTGCGCTATGTTCTGTACGCTACGTGCTGTGTGCTAGCGCTATGTTCTGTACGCTACGTGCTGTGTGCTAGCGCTGTATGCTATGTGCTGCACGCGATGTGCTGCGCGCTATGTTCTGTACGCTACGTGCTGTGTGCTAGCGCTGTATGCTATGTGCTGCACGCGATGTGCTGCACGCTATGTTCTGTACGCTACGTGCTGTGTGCTAGCGCTGTATGCTATGTGCTGCACGCGATGTGCTGCGCGCTATGTTCTGTACGCTACGTGCTGTGTGCTAGCGCTGTATGCTATGTGCTGCACGCGATGTGCTGCGCGCTATGTTCTGTACGCTACATGCTGTGTGCTAGCGCTGTATGCTATGTGCTGCACGCGACGTGCTGCGCGCTATGTTCTGTACGCTACGTGCTGTGTGCTAGCGCTGTATGCTATGTGCTGCACGCGATGTGCTGCGCGCTATGTTCTGTACGCTACGTGCTGTGTGCTAGTGCTGTATGCTATGTGCTGCACGCTATGTGCTGCGCGCTATGTTCTGTACGCTACGTGCTGTGTGCTAGCGCTGTATGCTATGTGCTGCACGCGATGTGCTGTGCGCTATGTTCTGTACGCTACGTGCTGTGTGCTAGCGCTATATGCTATGTGCTGCACGCTATGTGCTGCGCGCTATGTTCTGTACACTACGTGCTGTGTGCTAGCGCTATATGCTATGTGCTGCACGCGATATGCTGCTATGTGCTGCATGCGATGTGCTGCGCGCTATGTTCTGTACGCTACGTGCTGTGTGCTAGCGCTGTATGCTATGTGCTGCACGCTATGTGCTGCACGCTATGTTCTGTACGCTACGTGCTGTGTGCTAGCGCTGTATGCTATGTGCTGCACGCGATATGCTGCTATGTGCTGCGCGCTATGTTCTGTACGCTACGTGCTGTGTGCTAGCGCTGTATGCTATGTGCTGCACGCTATGTGCTGCGCGCTATGTTCTGTACGCTACGTGCTGTGTGCTAGCGCTATATGCTATGTGCTGCACGCTATGTGCTGCGCGCTATGTTCTGTACGCTACGTGCTGTGTGCTAGCTCTATATGCTATGTGCTGCACGCTATGTGCTGCGCGCTATGTTCTGTACGCTACGTGCTGTGTGCTAGCGCTGTATGCTATGTGCTGCACGCTATGTGCTGCGCGCTATGTTCTGTACGCTACGTGCTGTGTGCTAGCGCTGTATGCTATGTGCTGCACGCGATGTGCTGCGCGCTATGTTCTGCACGCTACGTGCTGTGTGCTAGCGCTGTATGCTATGTGCTGCACGCGATATGCTGCTATGTGCTGCGCGCTATGTTCTGTACGCTACGTGCAGTGTGCTTGCGCTGTATGCTATGTGCGGCACGCTATGTGCTGCGCGCTATGTTCTGTACGCTACGTGCTGTGTGCTAGCGCTGTATGCTATGTGCTGCACGCGATGTGCTGCGCGCTATGTTCTGTACGCTACGTGCTGTGTGCTAGCGCTATATGCTATGTGCTGCACGCGATATGCTGCTATGTGCTGCGCGCTATGTTCTGCACGCTACATGCTGTGTGCTAGCGCTGTATGCTATGTGCTGCACGCGATGTGCTGCGCGCTATGTTCTGTTCGCTACGTGCTGTGTGCTAGCGCTGTATGCTATGTGCTGCACGCTATGTTCTGTACGCTACGTGCTGTGTGCTAGCGCTGTATGCTATGTGCTGCACGCTATGTGCTGCGCGCTATGTTCTGTACGCTACGTGCTGTGTGCTAGCGCTGTATGCTATGTGCTGCACGCTATGTGCTGCGCGCTATGTTCTGTACGCTACGTGCTGTGTGCTAGCGCTGTATGCTATGTGCTGCACGCTATGTGCTGCGCGCTATGTTCTGTACGCTACGTGCTGTGTGCTAGCGCTGTATGCTATGTGCTGCACGCGATGTGCTGCGCGCTATGTTCTGTACGCTATGTGCTGTGTGCTAGCGCTGTATGCTATGTGCTGCACGCGATATGCTGCTATGTGCTGCGCGCTATATTCTGTACGCTACGTGCAGTGTGCTAGCGCTGTATGCTTTGTGCTGCACGCGATGTGCTGCGCGCTATGTTCTGTACGCTACGTGCTGTGTGCTAGCGCTGTATGCTATGTGCTGCACGCGATATGCTGCTATGTGCTGCACGCTATGTTCTGTACGCTACGTGCTGTGTGCTAGCGCTGTATGCTATGTGCTGCACTCTATGTGCTGCGCGCTATGTTCTGTACGCTACGTGCTGTGTGCTAGCGCTGTATGCTATGTGCTGCACGCTATGTGCTGCGCGCTATGTTCTGTACGCTACGTGCTGTGTGCTAGCGCTGTATGCTATGTGCTGCACGCTATGTGCTGCGCGCTATGTTCTGTACGCTACGTGCTGTGTGCTAGCGCTGTATGCTATGTGCTGCACGCGATGTGCTGCGCGCTATGTTCTGTACGCTACATGCTGTATACTAGCGCTGTATGCTATGTGCTGCACGCGATGTGCTGCGCGCTATGTTCTGTACGCTACGTGCTGTGTGCTAGCGCTGTATGCTATGTGCTGCACGCTATGTGCTGCACGCTATGTTCTGTACGCTACGTGCTGTGTGCTAGCGCTGTATGCTATGTGCTGCACGCTATGTGCTGCGCGCTATGTTCTGTACGCTACGTGCTGTGTGCTAGTGCTGTATGCTAGGTGCTGCACGCTATGTGCTGCGCGCTATGTTCTGTACGCTACGTGCTGTGTGCTAGCGCTGTATGCTATGTGCTGCACGCTATGTGCTGCGCGCTATGTTCTGTACGCTACGTGCTGTGTGCTAGTGCTGTATGCTAGGTGCTGCACGCTATGTGCTGCGCGCTATGTTCTGTACGCTACGTGCTGTGTGCTAGCGCTGTATGCTATGTGCGGTAAGCTATGTGCTGTGCGCTATGTTCTGTACGCTACGTGCTGTGTGCTAGCGCTGTATGCTATGTGCTGCACGCGATGTGCTGCGCGCTATGTTCTGTACGCTACATGCTGTGTGCTAGCGCTGTATGCTATGTGCTGCACGCGATGTGCTGCACGCTATGTTCTGTACGCTACGTGCTGTGTGCTAGCGCTGTATGCTATGTGCTGCACGCGATGTGCTGCGCGCTATGTTCTGTACGCTACATGCTGTGTGCTAGCGCTGTATGCTATGTGCTGCACGCGATGTGCTGCGCGCTATGTTCTGTACGCTACGTGCTGTGTGCTAGCGCTGTATGCTATGTGCTGCACGCGATGTGCTGCGCGCTATGTTCTGTACGCTACGTGCTGTGTGCTAGCGCTGTATGCTATGTGCTGCACGCGATGTGCTGCACGCTATGTTCTGTACGCTACGTGCTGTGTGCTAGTGCTGTATGCTATGTGCTGCACGCGATGTGCTGCGCGCTATGTTCTGTACGCTACATGCTGTGTGCTAGCGCTGTATGCTATGTGCTGCACGCTATGTGCTGCGCGCTATGTTCTGTACGCTACGTGCTGTGTGCTAGCGCTGTATGCTATGTGCTGCACGCGATGTGCTGCGCGCTATGTTCTGTACGCTACGTGCTGTGTGCTAGCGCTATATGCTATGTGCTGCACGCTATGTGCTGCGCGCTATGTTCTGTACACTACGTGCTGTGTGCTAGCGCTATATGCTATGTGCTGCACGCGATATGCTGCTATGTGCTGCATGCGATGTGCTGCGCGCTATGTTCTGTACGCTACGTGCTGTGTGCTAGCGCTGTATGCTATGTGCTGCACGCTATGTGCTGCACGCTATGTTCTGTACGCTACGTGCTGTGTGCTAGCGCTGTATGCTATGTGCTGCACGCGATATGCTGCTATGTGCTGCGCGCTATGTTCTGTACGCTACGTGCTGTGTGCTAGCGCTGTATGCTATGTGCTGCACGCTATGTGCTGCGCGCTATGTTCTGTACGCTACGTGCTGTGTGCTAGCGCTATATGCTATGTGCTGCACGCTATGTGCTGCGCGCTATGTTCTGTACGCTACGTGCTGTGTGCTAGCTCTATATGCTATGTGCTGCACGCTATGTGCTGCGCGCTATGTTCTGTACGCTACGTGCTGTGTGCTAGCGCTGTATGCTATGTGCTGCACGCTATGTGCTGCGCGCTATGTTCTGTACGCTACGTGCTGTGTGCTAGCGCTGTATGCTATGTGCTGCACGCGATGTGCTGCGCGCTATGTTCTGTACGTTACGTGCTGTGTGCTAGCGCTGTATGCTATGTGCTGCACGCTATGTTCTGTACGCTACGTGCTGTGTGCTAGCGCTGTATGCTATGTGCTGCAAGCTATGTGCTGCGCGCTATGTTCTGTACGCTAGGTGCTGTGTGCTAGCGCTGTATGCTATGTGCTGCACGCGATGTGCTGCGCGCTATGTTCTGTACGCTACGTGCTGTGTGCTTGCGCTGTATGCTATGTGCTGCACGCTATGTGCTGCGTGCTATGTTCTGTACGCTACGTGCTGTGTGCTAGCGCTGTATGCTATGTGCTGCACGCGATGTGCTGCGCGCTATATTCTGTACGCTACATGCTGTGTGCTAGCGCTGTATGCTATGTGCTGCACGCGATGTGCTGCGCGCTATGTTCTGTACGCTACGTGCAGTTTGCTATCGCTATATGCTATGTGCTGCACGCGATGTGCTGCGCGCTATGTTCTGTACGCTAGGTGCTGTGTGCTAGCGCTATATGCTATGTGCTGCAAGCTATGTGCTGCGCGCTATGTTCTGTACGCTATGTGCTGTGTGCTAGCGCTGTATGCTATGTGCTGCACGCGATGTGCTGCGCGCTATGTTCTGTACGCTACGTGCTGTGTGCTAGCGCTGTATGCTATGTGCTGCACGCTATGTGCTGCGCGCTATGTTCTGTACGCTACATGCTGTGTGCTAGCGCTGTATGCTATGTGCTGCACGCTATGTGCTGCGCGCTATGTTCTGTACGCTACGTGCTGTGTGCTAGCGCTGTATGCTATGTGCTGCACGCTATGTGCTGCGCGCTATGTTCTGTACGCTACATGCTGTGTGCTAGCGCTGTATGCTATGTGCTGCACGCTATGTGCTGCGCGCTATGTTCTGTACGCTACGTGCTGTGTGCTAGCGCTTTATGCTATGTGCGGCACGCTATGTTCTGTACGCTACGTGCTGTGTGCTAGCGCTGTATGCTATGTGCTGCACGCCAAGTGCTGCGCGTTATGTTCTGCATGCTACGTGCTGTGTGCTAGCGCTGTATGCTATGTGCTGCACGCTATGTGCTGCTCGCTATGTTCTGTACGCTACATGCTGTGTGCTAGCGCTATATGCTATGTGCTGCACGCTATGTGCTGCGCGCTATGTTCTGTACGCTACGTGCTGTGTGCTAGCGCTGTATGCTATGTGCTGCAGGCTATGTGCTGCGCGCTATGTTCTGTACGCTACGTGCTGTGTGCTAGCGCTGTATGCTATGTGCGGCACGCTATGTGCTGCTCGCTATGTTCTGTATGCTACGTGCTGTGTGCTAGCGCTGTATGCAATGTGCGGCACGCGATGTGCTGCGCGCTATGTTCTGTATGCTACGTGCTGTGTGCTAGCGCTGTATGCTATGTGCTGCACGCGATGTGCTGCGCGCTATGTTCTGTATGCTACGTGCTGTGTGCTAGCGCTGTATGCTATGTGCTGCACGCGATGTGCTGCGCGCTATGTTCTGTACGCTACGTGCTGTGTGCTAGCGCTATATGCTATGTGCTGCACGCTATGTGCTGCACGCTATGTTCTGTACGCTACGTGCTGTGTGCTAGCGCTGTATGCTATGTGCTGCACGCTATGTGCTGCGCGCTATGTTCTGTACGCTACGTGCTGTGTGCTAGCGCTGTATGCTATGTGCGGCACGCTATGTGCTGCTCGCTATGTTCTGTACGCTACGTGCTGTGTGCTAGCGCTGTATGCAATGTGCGGCACGCGATGTGCTGCGCGCTATGTTCTGTATGCTACGTGCTGTGTGCTAGCGCTGTATGCAATGTGCGGCACGCTATGTGCTGCGCGCTATGTTCTGTACGCTACGTGCTGTGTGCTATGTGCTGCGTGCGATGTGCTGCGTGCGATGTGCTGCACGCTATGTGCTGCGTGCTATGTGCTGCTATGTGCTGCGTGCGATGTGCTGCGCGCTATGTGCTGCGCACAATGTGATGCGCGATATGTGTTGTGTGCTATGGGCTGCGCATTATGTAATGCGCTATGCGCTGCGTGCTATGTGATGCGCGCTATGTGATGCGCGCTATGTGATGCGCGCTATGTGATGCGCGCTATGTGCTGCACGCTATGTTCTGTACGCTACGTGCTGTGTGCTAGCGCTGTATGCTATGTGCTGCACGCGATGTGCTGCGCGCTATGTTCTGTACGCTACGTGCTGTGTGCTAGCGCTATATGCTATGTGCTGCACGCTATGTGCTGCACGCTATGTTCTGTACGCTACGTGCTGTGTGCTAGCGCTGTATGCTATGTGCTGCACGCTATGTGCTGCGCGCTATGTTCTGTACGCTACGTGCTGTGTGCTAGTGCTGTATGCTATGTGCGGCACGCTATGTGCTGCTCACTATGTTCTGTACGCTACGTGCTGTGTGCTAGCGCTGTATGCAATGTGCGGCACGCGATGTGCTGCGCGCTATGTTCTGTATGCTACGTGCTGTGTGCTAGCGCTGTATGCAATGTGCGGCACGCTATGTGCTGCGCGCTATGTTCTGTACGCTACGTGCTGTGTGCTATGTGCTGCGTGCAATGTGCTGCGTGCGATGTGCTGCACGCTATGTGCTGCGTGCTATGTGCTGCGTGCGATGTGCTGCGCGCTATGTGCTGCGCACAATGTGATGCGCGATATGTGTTGTGTGCTATGGGCTGCGCATTATGTAATGCGCTATGCGCTGCGTGCTATGTGATGCGCGCTATGTGATGCACGCTATGTGATGCGCGCTATGTGATGCGCGCTATGTGATGCACGCTATGTGATGCGCGCTATGTGATGCGCGCTATGTGATGCGCGATATGCGCTGCGTGCTATGTGATGCGCGCTATGTGATGCGCGCTTTGTGATGCGCGCTATGTGATGCGCGCTATGTGATGCACGCTATGTGATGCACGCTATGTGATGCACGCTATGTGATGCACGCTATGTGATGCGCGCTATGTGATGCACGCTATGTGATGCACGCTATGTGATGCGCGCTATGTGATGCGCGATATGCGCTGCGTGCTATGTGATGCATGCTATGTGATGCGCGCTATGTGATGCGCGCTTTGTGATGCGCGCTATGTGATGCGCGCTATGTGATGCGCGCTATGTGATGCGCGCTATGTGATGCACGCTATGTGACGCACGCTATGTGATGCGCGCTATGTGATGCACGCTATGTGATGCGCGCTATGTGATACGCGATATGTGATGTGTGCTATGGGCTGCGCATTATGTAATGCGCTATGCGCTGCGTGCTATGTGATGCGCGCTATGTGATGCGCGCTATGTGATGCGCGCTATGTGATGCGCTCTATGTGATGCACGCTATGTGATGCGCGCTTTGTGATGCGCGCTATGTGATTCGCGCTATGTGATGCGCGCTATGTGATGCGCGCTATGTGATGCGCGCTATGTGATGCCCGCTTTGTGATGCGCGCTATGTGATGCGCGCTATGTGATGCGCGCTATGTGATGCGCGCTTTGTGATGCGCGCTATGTGATGCGCGCTATGTGATGCGCGCTATGTGATGCGCGCTATGTGATGCGCGCTTTGTGATGCGCGCTATGTGATGCGCGCTATGTGATGCGCGCTATGTGATGCGCGCTATGTGATGCGTGCGACGGTGCAGCAGGCTTTTGAGCTGACAAAACAATTGATTTTTGCTCAACTGCTGTGTCACTGCCGCATCACGGACGCTTTTAAGCCAATCAGGGTGAACTAAGCCATATGATGTCACGGCCACACCTCCCCATTGCTCGCACAAGGGAGTCTACAAATCGCTCAGGTGCCTCGTGCGCGGTGACGTCACGCTCCCTGCTCGGCTGGGAGATTTGTTGTCAGCTAGGTACGTGCGCAGGGGGCGTGTCGGGGAGCGCGGCCATGACGTCACGTAGCTGGTTCGCCCTCATTGGGTGAACCGCTCACGTGACGCGCCAGTGAGATGCAAATTCAATTTTGCTTGCTTCGGCAAGCAGCTAAGCGCCGAGCATGCGCAGGCGCTCGCTCACGCTGGCTACACACATTGCTGCAATGTGTTTCATCACAGCCAGCGTGAGCATGAGCGCCCACTCAGTGTCACCCTGGCCGCAGCCTAACGAGGGATGAGCTCCACCTCTGTAGTAGACCCCTGGCTGCTCCTTCTGAGGCCACGTGTTCGTGGCTGTACACAAGGTGGGGAGAGGACAGGTGGGTAGTTGGACTACTACTGGAAGCTGAACCTGCCGGTGTTGGATCGGTTGATTCCGCTGCTGCCACTGGGGTGCTTCGGGGTGGGGTCTGTGGTCATCTAATGGTGGTCATAACATGTTCAATTAGGCCCAACCCCTGGTCAGTGCTGGAATAGGCTGACAGGGCAATGTTGTGCATGTTATGAGAGCGATGTTCTTCTGCTGCTGCCGGAGAACATTTCCCTGTGTTTCAATCGCAGAGCTTTTTAGATGAGGAGCTTGGCTTCTTTTTTACCAGCTTGTCCTGTTTTCTCAGAGCAATGTCTTGTTTCTGTGACACTGTTGTGAAGGCGAGCTAGGTCTTGCTGTGTTACGTACTGAATGGCATGCGCGATGCTTACTTATTATTTCCCTCATACCGTATGGTATGTATATTTATATATTAAATGTATGCCATGTATATTTTATTTGGATTTATAGTAGCATGTACTATGGCGGAATTAAAGTGTATTATAAAGATGTCAATATGTTCATGTGCAGGAGTATTGGAGATTATTGACAGCTGTCGATCACATACTGTATGTTACATACATGTTGCGTGTCCAGTATGTGTAGTGGAGAATACTGTATTACAATGTAGATTACATATTACATGTCATTTTCATTATCTGGTTCTTCTTCAGCCATTGCTTGGCCAGTATCTCTGACCCCTGGTAGCCTGACGATGGTATCAGAGTGCATTACTGCCGTTCTCTTACACGAAGGTCTCAGGACCTCCTCCACCAGCCCTCTTGCATGTTTCGCTTCCAGTGCAATATTTAATTGTAATATTCTTTTAATATCCAAATCCCCCTTTTTTTGGCAGTTCTGCATTGCATTTGGAACATCGCGAATGCCGTTCCATTTATCTCCTTTGCATTTATTATTCTTATGGCCATCGATGTTTTAGATGCCATCATGCCCAGAATAACGTCATAGCAGCCGACAATTCTCTGTATCAAAATAACGTTTTCTTCATCAGAAAATGTGAAATTCCGCATCCGCTGCATCGCTGGCATGTGACGTTTGGGGACACTGTAGCAGTGTCTCCCCTGAGCCTTGCTGCTGTCCACTCTCCCTCCGTTTAGTCACTCAACATGTTTCTCAGCTTACGCCGCTTCATCAGGAGTAAGCTGAGAAACGCGTTGAGTGACTAAACGGAGGGAGGACGTACGGTAGCAGAGCCACAGGAACAGCCTTCACCCATTACCCGACAAATACCGGAGGCAGGAGCGCACTAGGTAGTGACGTCACACGCCCGGGAGTGCGGGGAGTTAATCAAGTGAAGCGGCGAAGTAGGGGATTTCCAGGCAGGACCCAGGGAGCTGGAGCTGACAGCCAAGCAGCTTCTGAGTACCCCAGACCGTCAAAGTGGACACTTACATCTACCAACTCCCTCTGTTTATTATTGCCTGTGTTATTTGCGCAAAGTGTGAGTATTGTGTAATAGCCCACTGAAACTGTGTGTCTTTTGGAATACACTATGTCTCCTTGCTTGTTTTGTGGATAACATCCACACTTAGGGATACAGCCATACCTGATCACATACAGGCCTGGGATCCAAAAGGCACACCCGCAGCAAGAAGACACTTTACAACCTCTGATTTGATGCGCTTTATTTGATTTTGTCTCTAGTAAGTGGGCTGGCATATGGGCCAAGCTTAGCACCATATCTTCAGCATTTATATACGCAGTGTGCACTGTATTGTGTTTATCTCTGTCCTGGGGTGACCCTGCTCCTTCTGGAATCTGGAGGTGTAACGTTGGAATAGTCTGCTACATAGCATAATCTTGCGATGTTTTCATGCCATTTTAGGACCATTACCCGACTTTGCCGCCATTTTAACACAATGTGATATTAACGCACTTTTACCGGAGTTTGATGTATCCAGGCCATATGATGGATAATGTGTAAATAAAAAAGTAATGATACTCTGGGATATTGGAAAAAGTACTCGATACTCCCCTAGTGTCGTCACACCTCAGATGTGGTATAAGTATACAGTGTTAAAGTGTTTCACCTAACAACTTTAAAGCAGCACCTGAGGGTTACCATTGTAATCTTTTGACTGCTGTGGGCTGTGGGTAGAGTTCCATTTTAACCTCCCTGGATTAATTAAAATGCTTATATCTAATGATCAGTGCATCCAATCTTAAAAATAAAAGCAACCGTGGAAAGAGCAAGAACAGACCTCTCACATAGCAATCGTTATCTGTGCTTATTTCTTCTTTACCACTCCCCCCCACCCCCCACTACTTCCGCCGCATTCATTTCAGTTCTGGCGACCCCCTGAGGTACATACCGGGAACGTTAGCGCTGTTTTTACTGGTTGTTTAAATCCCCCACATCACTCGGGCCAATAGGAAGCCAGAACGGAAGACGTTGTCCCTTCCTATTGGCCTGTGTAACATGGGAGGACCCCATGAGGGGGGCCCCCGGGTGCTCTACAGACAGGTCCCCGCATGTCTCAATCCTAGTCTGTCTAGAATTGTCAATGCAGAAACAGGAATGGGGTGTAGACCCCATATATAGTGAGTCGGACAGGGCTCTCAAGAGGGGCCCATAGTGACAGAGCTAATGGACGTTATGCCAAACAGGGACAGGACAAGTAATGTAAATCGGGCCAAGTGTCTGCACCTCCCCAGTGTGTTAAGTGAGGGCGCCCGGGGATGCCCTGTACGGACAAGCGAAAGGAAACGGACAACATCTGTGCTACTGTGCGTGAATGAGAAGAACCCAAGTAACAGGGGGGCACAAATAAAGAGTGTTGTTTGTACTACAAACGTTCCTGGCGCCCATCATTTCCATCTTTGCTGCCTCATCGCCCGGCCGCATGAATCCAGCACCCTGAGAAAGGTGAGGCCTTGTGAGTAGCGAGTAATAGTTACCCTGAGGTAACCTCCCTAGGACCCAGGCAGGGAGGGTTACATTATTAGATGTTTTTGTTTTCTTTTGGGAGGGTCTTTATGTTGACACACACGAGTCTCACTCGCCAGGCGAACATTTCATCTTTTTTTTTAGTATCAGTGGTCTCTCACTGCTTAGAACTTCAATATTTCCCCGAATCTGCCTTATTTGATGCCAGCTGCATATAATATGTGTGTATCAGGATACGTATGAAACATGCAGAGCAATTATACAACATTACAATGAGCGCAGCTGTGTTTACAAGGCGTGGCTCAGTGAGTAAAGGCACCGGCTCTTCGAACAACGACACTGACGCCAAAGCGGGGGGCCTGGTTCAAATCCCAGTGTCATCTCCTTGGACAAGTTGCAGTACTTTACCTCCCTGTTAGTCACGCGTCACCATTAGATTGTAAGCTCTGTGGGACAGGGACTGCAAAATGCTACGTACAGCACTGTGTACATTATCAGTGCTATATAAGAAGAAAAAAAAATAGTGTTAAAGTGCACATGTCCTTTTGAGCAGCCATTGATTTCTACCCTCAAGTCCCAAACAGATGCTATATATGTTTGGGGATGAATTATTAAACAGATTGTTTTATATTTTCTCTGCCGTCCAATCAATTATGTTTGGTTTTGTCTCTAGAAACATTAGGCGTTTGGGTCCCAGTAGGTAGTCTACTGAGATACATTTCATGATTTTACATCCCACCTTCTGCTACAGTATTCCCAATATTTCTGGTGTCCCAGGCCCCGTGGGTCAGGGGGGCCTGGCGGCCGGGCCCCCTGCGCGGCCGGACACCAGTTAATTAGATAAAAAAATTTTTTAAAAAAGGGCTTGCTCCCCCCCCTCGCTTTCCCCCCCGCTCGCTCCCCCCCCCCCCCACTCCCAACGTGGGACGGAGGGGGAAGTACCAGCTCCTCCTGCGGCCTGCTTCCCCCCGCGGCCAGCTTCCCGCGCTCCCCCCGAGCCCACCTCCCGTGCCCCCCCCCCGAGCCCACCTCCCGTGCTCCCCCCCGAGCCCACCTCCTGCGCCCCAAAGCCCACCTCCCCTCCTGGGTAGCTGCCACAGGGATATCAGGGGCAGGAGGGGAAAGAGTCCGGCGGCAAGCTGTAACCACCCGGTCAAAGTAAGTCACTGTCACACAGTCACTGTCACCCACCCAGTCACTGTCACCCACCCAGTCACTGTCTCACTGTCACCCAGTCACTGTCACCGAGTCACTGTCACCCAATCAGTCTCCCACCCACCCAGTCACTGTCACCCACCTAGTCACTGTTACCCAGTCACTGTCACCCACCCAGTCACTGTCATTCACCCACCGTCATTCACCCACCCACCCACAGTCAACATTGACTCACCCACTGTCATTCACCCACCCACTATCATTCACCCACCCACCGTCATTCACCCACCCACCCACTGTCATTCAACTGTCATTCACCCACCCACTGTCATTCAACTGTCATTCACCCACCCACTGTCATTCAATGTCATTCACCCACCCACCCACTGTCATTCCTCCACCCACTCACTGGTATTCCCCCACCCACTGTCAATCACCCACCCACCCACTGTCATTCACACACCCACTGTCATTCACCCACCCACCCACTGTCATTCAACTGTCATTCAACTGTCATTCACCCAACCCACTGTCATTCACCCACCCACCCACTGTCATTCACCCACCCACTGTCATTCACCCACCCACCCTCATTCACCCACCCACCAACCGTCATTCACCCAACCACCCACCCACCAACCCACCATAATTCAAACCATCATTCACCCACCCAACCTTCATTCACCCACCCTCATTCACCCACCCACCATCATTCACCCACCCACCCACCGTCATTCACCCACCCACGTCATTCACCCACTCACCGTCATTCACCTACCCATCGTCATTCACCCACCCAAACTTCATTCACCCACCCACCCACCGTCATTCACCCACCGTCAATCACCCATACCATCATTCACCCACCCACCCACCATCATTCACCCACCCACCATCATTCACCCACCGTCATTCACCCAACTGTCATTCTACTGTCATTCACCCACCCACTCAGCCACCCAGGCAGGCAGTCACATGTCTTTTGTTGAAAATATAAAAATAAACAGGTTGCATTGTAATGTTTTTTTCTGTATCACAATAAGAAAACAGTTAAGTAAAAGTTCAGCGCTAAAAGATATTTTTTCGTGGTAGGTGCGCTATGGGTTCGGGGGGGGGGTACGCTATGGGTTTGGGGGGGGGGGGGCAGCTCCTTTCATTTGTCCCGGGCCCCATGATTTCTGTTGGCGGCCCTGGATACGTCTAGTTGTCTTGTAGATGGTTAATGGCACAATACTACTGCAGGAGTGGGCAACTCCAGTCCTCAGGGGCCACCAACAGGTCAGGTTTCAGGACATTCCGACTTGCCCACTCCTGCTCGATGGGGTGTTTGTGCTTAGCGGTTCAGTACAGTCTCTACTTTGGGCTGCTAAGGAGTTAAAGCAACCCTGCAGCGCAGTGCATTATTATGTAGGGTGTGTGTGTGTGGGGGGGGGGGGGGGAGACAGCAACATTTCCTGATCAATTATTTACAAGTCTCAGACTTCTTAATAATTTACCTTCCTCTGCACAGTGAGGAATAAAGGAAAGAAACAGCATGTGGGGGGAAATCAATGTGAGAGCATAATGGGAGAGACTCGGGAGAATGGGAGCTGTTTCATCGCCTTAAAGCCGCAGGGGAGAAAGTCCTGTTTTTTTCCAGTGCCTAAATTAGGCTGCGAGTGACCTCTCGGGTGCCGGGGCTCTGTGTAGCTTTACTGTACAGTACATAGAGCTGCATAATGTACACCAGAATTGAATACCTCCAACGGTACCTAATAAATTCAGCTGTACCTACAGTGGCTGAAACTTCAGTTAATTAAAGGAGCAATCCAAGCCGTTTTTTTACTTTCTTATTTTTTTCACATTGTGGTGAAGCAGGGGGGTCTCCGGAGCTGAACCCCACTAATTTCATCCCCGGGGGACCTCCCTGCTTCCAGATATACTTACCTCCGAAGGGGGTGCTGGCATCTCGACAAAGTTTAAAGTTGCAGCATCATGCGGGCCAATAGGGAGCCGCACCTCGTGATGTCACAGTTTCCTATTGGCCCGCAGAGCACGGGAGCTTTGAATCCCGCCATTGCATGAACCCTGCCAGGCGAGCGGAGCGGCTTCCGACGCCCCCTACAGAGGTATCTCCGGAATCAGGGGGTCCCCAGAGTTGAAATCCATGGTGTTCAGCTCCGCAGACCCCCTGCTTCAAGCCTATGTTTAAAAACAATGACTTGCTTGGATTGCCTCTTTAAAGCGCTGGGAGATTGATGATTTATCTGCTAATAATCCGCTGGTTAGGTGGTGGTTTTAATACCACTTCTATTGCGTGCGTATATAACAAGTATATACAGATAATTCCACAAATACATCTTTTACTGAAAATATCATTTGACATATAGGGGTCACTGACCTGGAAGTGCCTTTATTCCACATTGACATAACAAAGTGGACCTATTGTTATGTACCAAACGTCGGAGGGCCTGGGATTGCCACTTACTGACATGGCGTGAAACCCTTTAGCCATATACAGTAAGGCCTGTCCTGACGGTTTGCATGTTTAGCTCAGAGTATATTCTCCTTTACAATGCGTTGCAAAGCCCCTTGGTATCAAGTGCTACGCTTACCATCTTTGCAAATTTGAGAGTGAAAGTCTTATGTTGTTGCCGGAGGTGCATGTAATGCACTGGATGCCCTTCTGACAGCAAAAGGCTTAAAGCAGGGGTTCTCAACTCCAGTCCTCAATACCCCCCAACAGGGCAGGTTTTCAGGATATCCCTACTTCAGCACAGGTGGCTCAATCAGTGGCTCCCTGCTTCTGCACATGTGGCTCAATCAGTGGCTCACTCTCTGACTGAGCCACTATTTTGAGCCGCCTGTGATGAAGCAGGGATATAAAATGAAAACCTGTCCTGTTGGGGGGGGGGGGGGGGTCTTTGGGACTGGCGTTGAGATCCCCTGGCTTAAAGAATAGTGGTATACACCGTACATGAGAGTTGGATGCGCAATCCCTTTAAACGAAGCTCTCATGAGATCTAGTAATCATACCTTTCCTGCTGCAAAATACAAGTCAATTAACAGCAGAACATTTATCATGGGGAGGGGGGTGGGGGGGAAATCTCATGGCTTTTAATAGGATTTTTACATTTTGGATGAAATAAATGTTTTATTATGCACCAGTTTTTCAGCCAGGAGACTGACAAACAGTCTGGTATTTCTGCTATCAGAAAGGAACCGGAGAGGTGATTGTTTTTAATTAAAGTATGTACAGTACATCATCATAATTGGATAATGTGTCACTTGGGTTTTTTTTTGCTTTCCTTCCTCTGGATCAAAATATTGTAAGTACGGATATAGGATAAAGTATCTGTCGTCTAAATTTAGCATAGGTTGAACTTGATGGACGTGTCTTTTTTCAGCCTCATCTACTTTGTAAGTATTTATTTCAAACATTTTTCCCATTCGCTACTCACCAAGAAACTCAGAACTAGAACATGTGCACGACACCCATCCCAGACCTACAACCGGGAACCCTGGGACACCCATCCCAGACCTACAACTGGGAACCCTGGGACACCCATCCCAGACCTACAACCGGGAACCCTGGGACACCCATCCCAGACCTACAACTGGGAACCCTGGGACACCCATCCCAGACCTACAACCGGGAACCCTGGGACACCCATCCCAGACCTACAACTGGGAACCCTGGGACACCCATCCCAGACCTACAACTGGGAACCCTGGGACACCCATCCCAGACCTACAACTGGGAACCCTGGGACACCCATCCCAGACCTACAACTGGGAACCCTGGGACACCCATCCCAGACCTACAACTGGGAATCCTGGGACACCCATCCCAGACCTACAACTGGGAACCCTGGGACACCCATCCCAGACCTACAACTGGGAACCCTGGGACACCCATCCCAGACCTACAACTGGGAACCCTGGGACACCCATCCCAGATCTACAACTGGGAACCCTGGGACACCCATCCCAGACCTACAACTGGGAACCCTGGGACACCCATCCCAGACCTACAACCGGGAACCCTGGGACACCCATCCCAGACCTACAACCGGGAACCCTGGGACACCCATCCCAGACCTACAACCGGGAACCCTGGGACACCCATCCCAGACCTACAACCGGGAACTCTGGGACACCCATCCCAGACCTACAACCGGGAACCCTGGGACACCCATCCCAGACCTACAACTGGGAATCCTGGGACACCCATCCCAGACCTACAACTGGGAACCCTGGGACACCCATCCCAGACCTACAACTGGGAACCCTGGGACACCCATCCCAGACCTACAACTGGGAACCCTGGGACACCCATCCCAGACCTACAACTGGGAACCCTGGGACACCCATCCCAGACCTACAACTGGGAACCCTGGGACACCCATCCCAGACCTACAACTGGGAACCCTGGGACACCCATCCCAGACCTACAACCGGGAACCCTGGGACACCCATCCCAGACCTACAACTGGGAACTCTGGGACACCCATCCCAGACCTACAACTGGGAACCCTGGGACACCCATCCCAGACCTACAACTGGGAATCCTGGGACACCCATCCCAGACCTACAACTGGGAACCCTGGGACACCCATCCCAGACCTACAACTGGGAACCCTGGGACACCCATCCCAGACCTACAACTGGGAACCCTGGGACACCCATCCCAGACCTACAACTGGGAACCCTGGGACACCCATCCCAGACCTACAACTGGGAACCCTGGGACACCCATCCCAGACCTACAACTGGGAACCCTGGGACACCCATCCCAGACCTACAACTGGGAACCCTGGGACACCCATCCCAGACCTACAACTGGGAAACCTGGGACACCCATCCCAGACCTACAACTGGGAACCCTGGGACACCCATCCCAGACCTACAACTGGGAACCCTGGGACACCCATCCCAGACCTACAACTGGGAACCCTGGGACACCCATCCCAGACCTACAACTGGGACCCTTGGAACCCTGCACAATCTGCTTTTGGTGTCTGAAGAACAAGGAGATAAAGTGACTTGCCCAAGCTCACAAGGAACCGACACTAGGCATTGACCTCGGTTTCCGTGGTTCAAAATCCGTGTCTTTACTCACTGAGCCACGCCTTCTCACAATTAAAACATGTAATTAAAAAAAAAAAGCAAATGTATCATCACATTTCAAGAACTTGGCTAGAAGTGGATCTCCTCCAAAAACACTGCGGTGGTTCCCCAGTGTCAGTGATCTCCAGGCTGAGTTAGAAAGCACATAATGCAGAGAAGTATAATAAATATCACGTTTTATTGGCGCTTCAAGGGAGGGAGGGCAAGGAAACTCATTCGCATTTTTTTCCATGCGCGTTTATCCTGTATAGATCTGTCTATACAGCCATATATATATTTATATATATATAGATATCTCATGCTATATACAAAGAATTAAAAGGGGGTGTGTTCCAAGAGTCCACCCAGCCCCGGCATTAACCCATTCAGTGGAAGAGAGACCAGTTGAGGAGATGTGGAAGTGTGGCCTTGTTGAGTCACTGGGCTGGGGACATGGTATGTTTACATCCAAACGTGGGGAGATTTTATAGGTTTACTGGCCATTTTGATAAGTGATATGGAAGGGATGATATAGGCTTATTACACCCACACAGGCTGATGAAGAAGTTAAGAGTTGTTGAGCCCCATAGACTAATATCACCACATGGCTCTAAGATAAAACGAGCTGAGGGATCAGTCAATGTTTTCTTAAACTCTCGAGGAAAGCAAATGTATGCAGCTATTAAAAAGAGGTCCAGACCCAACGGTTTCCTTGCGACACACACAGATCACAACCCTAACCCTTCAGCAGACTGGGTGACTACGTTTATTCAGGGGCAGCCCATACATAGAGAAAGTGGTTGTATTTTCTCCGAGTCACCACAAAGACAAAGGATTGTGTTGGGGGGTGGGGGGGATTAAGTGTATTTTTTGGTTACCTCTTCATGTGTGTGTGTGTGATTTTCTATATTAGCGACTATCCATGTTTATTTGTGTACCTGGTGCCTATGGCGACATGTGTATGAATGCAAGTCGCCGGCCTGTCTGTGTCATTGTCTGTATCTCTCTGGGGTTCTGTCTCTGTATTCCTCTGTATCTCTGTCTCTGTATAATGGGAAGTGGGGGAGGAGAGGTGCCTCTCTGAATGAGCCCTTTGGGGCTCAGTGCTGGAAGCTGTGTGTGCATGTAGGAGATGGGGTTCACGCAGGGAGGATTCGCACATGCATGTAACACGCTATCTGGGACATTGGTATGGAAGGGACGGGTTCCTTTCCACCCCTTCCCCTCGCTCCTTCACGGGGGGTCCAGAGACAGGATCCAGCAGCATAAGTCAAAGGACAGAGACCTAAGAACTATACACTTCCAGCAGGAGCTGCAAAGAGAGAGACAGAGACAATAAAAGGATGAAGAGTGTAATAAAAAAGAGCATGAGAAAAGTGGACAACAGAGAGAGAGAGAGACAGAGGGATAAAGGCAGCGGGAGAGAGATTAAGTGATATACACATATAGGATATCCATAAGCTTCCGTCGCTTACTCTGGGTTTGCAGTGGCTGTCTTCCATCCGACTGAGACCCACTGTGACAGAGAAAATGACAGTGTAAGGCACGGAGAGATTCATGGAGTACAATATGTGTTATCATAAGTCAGGGCTTAGCTTGTTACACTCAGCAAAGCTCACAGACCTTTAGAACCTACAAGTGTCTCAAGTGAACTTCTAGAAACGGGCTCATGCTGTTGTCATGGATACACGGAACTTAAAGGAGCAATCCAAGAGGCTCTTACAATGCTTCGTCCATACTCTGATTTGTGGCAGGGTAATCATTTTAGTGGAACCTGCCTCTCCTGCTTATCCCCCTTCGCAAAGCATTGCAGCCCCAATGCGGCAGCAACGGGGTTAATAGCCTTTCTCCGTTCTCGTGCATGGGATTCATGGAAGTGAGAAGGCGCTCACTCACGTGTATCCAGGAATACACCTAATCATTTGTAAGGTGGGTTTCACACGAACCAACATTTATAACGAGAGACAATGTTATGTCATGCTGAGTCACCAACCAATCAGATTACTCTGGTCTGCTTTGCTCACACAACTTTTTATTTCACACCAACAGGTCCAAACATGACTGGCTGTGACAGTTTAAATGGATGCACTCAAGCCCATGTGCATTTATATCATAAAGATGCTTTAATGTTTTGTATTACTAGAACCTCTGTATAATAAAAATGAGTATCCGAGTTTAAAAAAATAAAGTGAAATAATAAGTACAGTTTGCGGTTTTAAGACCCTGAAGTGAATGCCCCTTAGATATAACTAGCACAGACTTTATATGCAGTTAGTCCTGAAAGCAAAGTGATACCCTCCTAACTAGAGATGGGGAACCAGTCCAGATCCGTTTCCCGGATTTTTCCGAATTTTCCATTCAACATCCGTTCCGCGGTGTAAAATCCGTCGACGGATTGTTACAGATTCAATCCGCGCGGATTCATCCCAAACCGCCACTGGATACAGTCCGCTGCGTCCGCAATCCGGTGGTGGATTTTAACCATCCGATCCGTCTATTCAGCAATCCGTGAATTGGATTCTTAAAATCCATCAGTGGAATGCGGACGCAGCGGATGGAATAGCAGTGTTAAAAAAAAAAGTACAATCCGTGAAAAACGCGAATCACCATTTTTGAGACTGTTCCATTAAAATCCGCGGACCAAGGAACCGTCCGATCCGATATATATATATATATATATATAAATATATATATATATATATATATATATATAATTTTTCTAAACTTTTCAGCTAAGGTACATGTATATTCTTTTTGGCAATTAAACTTGCCATCTTAGATGCCCTAATTCTTCTTGATTTGGTGTAATTTGCTATGAAGCCTTAAGTGTTGTGTTAACTCCTGTGTGTTGTAGTTACACCTTTGAATATAGCTTGTTCTCCTTTCAATAAGAATGGTAAAATAACAGGGCGTTTTTGCATGAGAGACTCCATTCTTAATTGTGAAATGAAAATGTATTGCAGTGTATAGTACATGTTTTTTGTGAATAAAGCTGATATTTATCCTCCAAATACTTGTGTCGTCTTTGTTGTTGTTTTTAAGAACAAAGGAAACTCTAAGATTTTGGGAGATTTATTATGTTTTCCTTCTATGTCCCAGCCCAGTCAAATCCTTTTTAGGAGATTAAATTACTTTAGAAATTCAAGAACTCATGTTGGTACTCCGCGTAAATCTGGTAAACCCAGAAGAGATTAATATGAATTTGTGTGTGAGTACAATATTTAGTAACCACTCCTCCAAATGTAAAAATAAACAACAACAAAAAACAATCAAAGTGCATGCACATATCATAATCTCCCTGAGGAAGTGCTACTTGTGAACCGAAACATTGTTTTTTCTAAGGCTTCTAAATACAATCTTTAGAACATTTACTGAAGCTGTGCTGGGTCTATTCTTCCAACCGTGGTTTAGGTGATGTATATTTTGCTATGTATGTATGTATGTATGTATGTATGTATAAATATATATATATAGTGTTCGACAAATCACCCAAAAATCTACTCGCCCAACCAAAAAATCTACTCGCCCCTAGTCCCGCCCCTAGTCCCAGCCCCCAACCCTAGTCCCGCTCCCGCTTTAAAAAAAACACATAAATAAAATAAATTGAATAAATTCCTAGTAAGAACATTCGTTTTTGACATAAGTTTATTTATTGTATTACATTATACTACAATTAGTCCTTGTTGTGTGTGTGTGTGTGTGTGTGTGTCTGTGTCTGTGTGTGTCTGTGTCTGTGTGTGTCTGTGTGTGTGTGTGTCTGTGTCTGTGTGTGTCTGTGTGTGTGTGTGTCTGTGTCTGTGTCTGTGTCTGTGTCTGTGTCTGTGTCTGTGTCTGTGTCTGTGTCTGTGTCTGTGTCTGTGTCTGTGTCTGTGTCTGTGTGTGTGTGTGTGTGTGAGTGAGTGACAGAGAGGGGTGAAAGACAGAGAGGGTGAGAGACAGAGAGGGGGTGAGAGACAGAGAGGGGGTGAGAGACAGAAAGGGGGGAGAGACAGAGAGGGGGTGAGAGACAGAGAGGGGGTGAGAGACAGAGAGGGGGTGAGAGACAGAGAGACAGAGAGGGGGTGAGAGACAGAGAGGGGGTGAGAGACAGAGAGGGGGTGAGAGACAGAGAGGGGGTGAGAGACAGAGAGGGGGTGGAGAGACAGAGAGGGGGTGGAGAGACAGAGAGGGGGTGGAGAGACAGAGAGGGGGTGGAGAGACAGAGATGGGGTGGAGAGACAGAGAGGGGGTGGATAAACAGAGAGGAGGGGAGAGACTGAGAGGGAGGGAGAGACT